>NW_014557272.1:220904-314107 GCF_001313825.1 Dinoponera quadriceps | reverse complement strand
CACCTCCCCTCTCCTCCTACACACTCGTGTGTCAGTGACAGATAGAAATGGCGCTGCCGGGATGGAAATTAAAAATATAAAAAACTGTGCTCTATGCAAAGCTAACGCAACCTATTTTTTCAAATTGAATCCGACCGCTCTTCGTATATTGGACGCGTTTCGCGTCGACGTCGAAGTCGCGGTAATGGATGGCCGAAATGGAAGCTTGATTCGATGTGTGTAATTGATGCGAGTTGCAGGCATCGCTAATGCTCGCGCGATTAGCCCTTTAAATGCGGGGGAAGAATGGGACGCGCTCGAATTTCCGGGGTTCCTGTATGTATTCGGCTCTTTCATACCCACACTCCAGTTTTCCATGTGCGACACTTTCACGTCATACGCGGGAAACGACATTTCCCTCTCTTTCGGAGCATTCAAACGTCAAAATCACAATATTAAAACACACGGATATTTATCGACGTTTATTTAAACAAAAAGCCCGATAATCGTGGACTTCTTACGTTCCAGCTGAATTCGAAAGCGCATATTCGTGCGGCAATGTGTTTGTTTTGTAGTTTCAGCGGCATCGTAATTAATGTCGCTATTAGTGTAATTATATGCGTCCTATATGTGTGCTTAATTCATAATTAATAACGTTTGACCCACAATGAAACGCGAATGCTAACATCCGCGCGTTGTTTCGCGTAAATATTTACTTCGCTCGGAGAAGTTAGACATTATAACGTTTTGTGAAACGAGCGAAATTCCTCCCTTCGCGCGAGTCATAGAATTTCAATTTCGGCTGTCGGCCTTGTTATTTGGCGATATTTCAGTGATCTAAAAATGCGCGCGCATTTCGTAATCAGCGATAACGACACCGATAACCGATAATCGTCTCAGCAAGTCAAAATAGTTCTCGCGTCGCTTTCATGTCGAAAGTTCTTTTGCGCGAGGCTTTTCTCGTGCAAACTGCACCGTATGAAAAACGACTCGCGACGTAACGATAGTAACGGCGGAGATACTGTATCGAATTGAGACGCTTCCCGAGCAGGAACCCGGAAACTTGCAATCGGGCGTTCGCAGCGCTTAATTACCGCCTTGGAAAGTCGAGCGGTTTCATTGGCACGGAAATGCCGCCACTTCCACGCCGTTAAGGGTATCGATACAGTTTCGGTTAATTGTACCCTTTTTACCGATGGCCGACGACGACGCTCATTGGATTACCGCGATTACGCAGTCAAAGGCAGGGAAGAATAAACGGTCGGGGAATTGTCCCGAGACGCGAAAATAAAATCCCGTGCGAGAGGCGAGAGATCCTTTCCGCAAGGATACCGCCGATTCGCATCGAATCGTAACGAAGGGACATAAACCAGAAAGACCGAGATACATCTCTTACCGCGTCTGAAAATTCATATTCGCGATCTGTAGACTCAGGTGTCTCTTTTTCCCCATTAACTATTTAAGCGCCGTCCATTAAGTACTTACGGAGCAACACTCGGACTTGGTGCCGATTTATATCTTTCAGTGCAGTGACAGACGGGAATAATATCCGAGTTTTTATCTTCATCGCGCGAGGGAAGGGAAGACAGCTGATTCTTATCCTGATATTTTAATTTCGACCAATTATATAATTAGATCATGCGAAAGTGCCGAACGCGAACACCTGGGGCCGTGACGTAGGAAGTGGAAAGTGTATGGATTCGAGCGGAGTTCGTGAACAAGAGGGGAAAAAAGGAAAATGACACCGGAGAGTGCAGAATCCATTAGCAGGTCCAGGGAAGGGAGTGAGCCGCGCGTTTCGGCATCGACGCCCGATCTTTCATCCCGCTGCGAGCTTTTGTACGTGCGCGAATGAACGAGCGCCGAGCTACCATTCTTTCCTTTATCGCTTTGTCTAAATCCACCGGAACCGAATTTCCACGCGGAACACGTGTCAAGAATCTGCGATCGCGCGTTGGATCTACGAAGGAGAAAGAGAGGAAGACGCGATCTTCCTCAAATTCCTACAGTCTTAGCTTGGATTGTTGCTCGATGCCTCCAGATCGAACTCCGATTGTGCGTAATCACATTCAAAGGGATATTTTATTATTTAACAATCGAAATCACTAAATGCACGCAGTTTTGCGCGTGTGCAATCTTTCTCAGATATCTAAATAAATGCAATTTACACCCACTATATTTAGCGAAAAGTCAAGTTTCTGCTATTTTAGTTAATTTCGTCCGTAATTTAAATTCTACCATCGACTTATGACCACTTAAATCGCACAGATGGCGAAAGTAACGTACATACGCGAAGATCACAAATTGGGAGTGTTGGTAATTAATAACGCTTGGCTATTTGGAGTCTGAGTGGCTTCGGACTTTAAATGGGTAATTACGATCGGCTCGAAACCGACGTTGTGTTGCAACTAATACTGAGTGTACGGCCACAACGCGACTGAATGCAACGTGCATTAGTCCGTCTGCCCGATTCGCGATTACATGCGATGCGTTTTACCTCGTAATAAAGCGCGTAACAATATTATGCATCACGATCATTAAAGTGCAGTTAAATCCGGTCGTGCAGAGTCCCTTGACATAAAGAGTCGGCGGAGCACGTTACAACGAAGGTGCAATCTCTTCCTTTCACTTTCTCTCTTTCCGCACACCCTCTCCCTTTCATCTGCCTTTTCTTCCCGCACTTAGATCGTGTACCCGGTACGTCGCGTTTCCTGTCTTAGCTCGGGACGATGTCTTCGTCTCCGACGACGTCTTACTCAAGGTCGCAGTGGGAATACGAATGATTGGCGGAGATTCGCAGGAACGATGAGGGGAGTCGTTGAAATGAGGAAATACGAGGAAAACTTGAATGTCTAGTACTTTGGATATTCAATTGATGAGGTGACATTTTTCTCGTGTCTTCAGTGTTGCGTGCAAGTTTGAAATACGTGCACTTATTTAGTGCATATCCCGATGATTAAGTCGTTCCTTTTGAAATTTGTTTCTTGAATTAACTACGATTCAATTGTTTTCGCGCGATAAGTTTAATTAGGGGTAACGTAACGTCGTTATATTAGATCGTTATATCACGTTTCTACAAAAGTAATCTTCCTAAACAGTTGCCTGTCGAATTTCAGATTTTGTGAAATCTCTTTACAACTAAATAAGAAGGATTAATCCGCCTCATTTTACCCTTTTTATCTTTACCCTGTTCCTAAATCTCGATATTTCTTTTGTATTTCGTTTCAAAGCTGTCCCTGCGTAATTTTCTCGCGCGACAAAAGACAGAACGAAGAGGAGGTGACGGAAGGGCAGGGATGCCTCGTGGCGGACAAAGTACATCGGTCGAACGAACAAATGAACAAACGGAAATCGGTTTGGTATTGGTAAGCTGCCAATGCAGCGGGGGTGGCGATTGGTCGTCGCTCACAAAATGGATCAGAGCCGCATGCATAAAGCCGGGGGAAAAAATCGTGAAACGTGCGCGCTCACCGCTACCACTTCGCTGCCGCGCACTCGGCCGTCCGGTAAATATTAGCCCGTCCGGATCTACCCGTACGGGACACTTTTTCTTCGCTGTCTCAGCGCGTTTCCGTTCTCATAAACAAAGTAATGACTCGCCGACGCGAAACCCAATTCCCGGATTTGGGCGCTAGCGAGCGGACCGACGTCGCCGCCGACAGTGGTCGCAGCTTGCCTGCATGCACACGCGTATCCATACTCACACAAACATACGCATACTTCCCACACATATATACACACACACACACACACACATACATGTACAATTCCACTTATACATGATCGAGCTACGTGTTCTCGTATGTGTTACGAACACGTCCGCGAGCGATACGCGCGGTAAAAGCTACCTCGGCGTGCATGTAAATCACGTCGACGACGACGACGACGATGGCGACGACGAGGACTCCGTTCGTCCCTCTAAACCTCCCTCCCTTTTTGTTCTCTCTACCTCTCCTTCTCGTGCAGGTTCACATGCATCGACTCTCCTTCGGTATCAGCCATCGACTTCTCGCTAAACAATGCTTCGATCACGCGCAACCTTCCGAGCTCCTCTTCGCTCTCATATCTTCGTTCTCCCCCTCCCGCCTACTATCTTCCCTTATTTCTCTCTTTTCTTCATCTGTATTTTTTCGACTTCTATCCTGATATCTATTATACCCTAACCTGCGGTCCACCTTTACCGCGCTCGCTTCGTGTTCTTCTTTGCATCTTGGAATCTATTATCCCCAGGTTATTGTCCTTGTCCCCTAACTTCGCCTCGTGTTCTTCTTTCTTGGGTTCGTATCTTGATCCTGCGTCGTCGACCTTGTTAGCGCCGCTCGCTCTTGCATTATTCTTGCTTCGGCCCCCGATCTTGATCCTGCTATCCTTGCTCCTTTGCATCCTTCGAACAAGAGAATCACCCCACTCCTTGTTTTCCTGTCTCTCCTGATATTTATTATCTCGCCGCGTCGTCCTTACTCTCTTCAGCGCGCTCTTTTGCGGTTGTACGAGCTCTCGCTCTTCTTTCTTTACTTCCCTGTCTTCCTTAATATTTATTATCTCGTCACATCGTTTTCTCGTTCGTTCTCTCTTTTTCCCGGCATCTATATCCTCCCGTACCGTCTCTCTTTCTTCGTTCTCCGTTTTAATCCTCCTCGTCTTTGTTTTCTTCTTCCTTTGAAAGGAAGGACTATCGTTTCCCACTTCTTTCCCTCTCTCTCTCTCTCTCTCTCTCTTTCTCTCTCCTGTCATCCCGATCTTTATTATCTTCCCGCATCCTTATTCTTTCGAGCATCGTCTCTCACGTTCATGTTCGCAATCCTTCTTCATCGTCCTTTCCTTTCTCTTTGATCTCTCTCCTTGACTTCCGTTACAGTATCCGCTACCCTACTTTGTACGAACACCTCCAATCCTTTTTTCTAATATCCTCTCGAAATTTTTACTCTTCACGATAGCAGATATGTATGCCATTGTTCCAGCGACTCAGGTTGCTATAGTTATATTCGACTGTTCAACTTTCTATTCCACTACGCGTATTCGCGCTTCATTGCTCATCATTCACGACTTCTTGCTTGAGTCTCGTTGGAAACTGTGCTACCAAAGTTTCGCGCGCTTTTGTGAGGAGAGTTACTTTCGCAGAAGTCGACGTGATTTTTGTAACAACCTAATATAACGGCGTTACGTCATCCCTATCTAACTTAACCAAACTGTTCGCTTCTCTACCGCGATCGCCGCTTCTTCGTTTCGCGGAGGAGATCGCCCTTCCTGTCGCGATGCGCTGCTCTTTAACCGATCCGCGGAACCGTCGCTTCCGGTTGTCCGTCGACGACGATCCCGTCGAGAGATCGTAGGAATGGAGAGATTTCGCGATCTCTCGGGCGCAGCGCGCTCGCGCGAGGGAAACTTTTCAATATCAGGAATGAAAAAGTTGATGCCACGCTCGACTTCCTCGGGGTCGGATTGTTCGTCGCGCAAAGCCGGACCAATTTAGGGCAATGGATCAAGCGCGCGGAAAATAGCAAAAGCGGCCCTTTAGCAGTCGGACAGTCTCGGAAGTTTCCACCTATCCGGAATAACGAGAGAGATCGCATCGACACGACAGCTTCCACTGATCGAGCCCGTTCACGAGTGCATTTTTCGAGCGTACGTTATCGAATATCCCCTCGTGTTTAACGTTTAAATAAACTCGCACAAAATTCGGACGATTTCAAAAAATCCCGTACTTTCGCACATTACATTCACAGACACGGGATTCGGTGATGAATCCGTTGTTAAAATTAAGATCGTGCGACTAAGGCCATCATACCGAAACGCTCAGTTCAAATTTCTATTTTTTCATCGTGAAAAGACATATGGCTTTCTGTTGTCCTCCACGCTCGATCCATCGTCTGTGTCCTTCTTATCGAATTCTGATCTCTCCAATTTATTTTCAACGTGATACCGCATATTTCTAAGACGCTCCTTTTAATTCGAAAGATATTTACGCTGATCTCCGTGAATCGATACCGATATTGAATCGAATCATCGTACCGAAAGTTTTAGCTCCTCACCGCCGAATTATTCCGCGATGTACTTTGAAAATTTGTATTTACTCAAGTGCTGTGCTCTTAACCGAGCGAAGGTATCATGCCTAATTATAAATTGCAGCTTATCTCGAAATGCGAAGTATTTTTTGTACACGCGTTGTATTTATCGACAAAAATATCTGAACTTATAGATACTTCGTTTTTCTAGCCGGAAGGAAATAAACGATGTTTTAATTATTTTGGATAACGTTTATCATCATCAAAAGTTAATTTTTTTTAAGATTTCATCTATTCTCTTATTACGAGAGAATTGTTTAAGACGTTTAACTATTGTGTTACTTAATCACTTTTAAAATGCATTGATAATCTCGAATAACAAACGCCCACATATGATAGTTCGTCTGTTCGCGAAAAAACACGACTTATACAATAATTTACGAGGTGGCACATTTTTCTTCTGTTGCAGACGTTCGACATAGCGAGGACGAGAGGGTGAACCGTCGACTTGTGATAAGATATAGACATAATGATGCAAGAATAAGACGAAATACGTACTTCAAAAATGCCAATTTACGCTAGTGCGATTGTGGTGCGAGAAACTAGAACGCCGGTGGCGCGATCAACGTCGGCGAGGACGTTCCATCGCTTCATCAACGTCCGCAGCCTCTTCTTCGGCAAGCTGCTGCTCAAAATAGAGGCCGGAGATGCTGGCGACGACTGCGAGGTTACAGGCTTTCGCGAGATCGCACGCGAGAATTCTCACGCGGCGGATCAATCGATCGTTCGACTGTGGATCGAGGATTTCGGTGAAATCTCACAAAATATTATTTCTTTCGTTAGGTAGGCAATTAACTCCTTGTGATTAGCGACAATTCGCGGAAACAATGTGAGACCGGAAAAACTTTTCGAAATATCGATTTGTTTCATCTCGCGTGAAGATGATCGCATGCGACGCTAAAATCGTGCTGTTTCTTGCAAGAGGAATTAATTTCGGTGATTAACTCTTGAGAATTCCGAATAGAGGGCTGGCGTTGAGAAACCCGACATTGTTCATCAGAGATTATTAGGTTCTCTCATTTCTTTACCTGATAATTACGAGATGTGGGTTTGAAGTTATGTTATAATTGACGCGTTATTCCGCGCGCGTTTAAAAACTTTATTTTAATATATAATTATGCGGAGAATATTTATTTTGATATTTATAGAATCGTAACAAAATAAGATTTGGACTTTGAAGGTTAATTCGTATTTCATTACTTTTCGCCACTCTCGTCTAAAAATGATAGGGATCATCTCTGCATAGTGATCTATTGCGTTATGTTTAGGGGAAGACGTTCGAAATATAGAAAATAACATATTGCTCAAAGAAATTCTGCCGATCTATACTGACGATTTTACAATAGCAGTTTAAGCTATTAGCCTTCCGAGCTACGTCTCGCGACACGCGCCGAAGTTATCGCGCGTCGTCGAAAGATCCGAGTCGAAGGATCATTCGAGCGGTAACCTCGCGTGCATTCCCCGATTCGCGAAGTGTCTCCGACCTTCGAGATCGCGGAGCCGAATCATTCAGACATCAACCGGCAGAATGAATAATTTAAGCGTGCTTAGAGCTTCGGTAGACCGACCTCGCCTGAGAAGTCGCGGTTTCTTAACTCGATCTGAAAGAGTCGCGATCGATGAATTCGCAGTTCCTTCGCGCGGACGGGTCTCTCCTTCGAAGTCCCTCAAGATCCTTTCGATCGTCCGCGATCGACGGTATCCAAGTCAATTTTTAAAGTTTTAAGGCGCGCGTCGAGCTGATGAAATGAGAGTCGCGCTTTTAACGCGGCCGTCTCGCGAACGCGAGCTAAATCCCGAGGGCGTCGCGGTCGCTACAATCGAGTGACGTACGTATATACATATATATATTTGTAAGGACTCGGCGGTGTGTGCGTGCGTATGTGTGTGTATGTGCGCGCGCGCGAATGTGTGAGTGGGCGGAGAGCAAGGCAGGAAAGGGACGATGAAGGGTTGAAGGCTCGCCGACGTTTCGCCGTGCGTACAACGATCTCTGTCGTCTGTAAGGGTAACCTCATCGTGCTCCTAAGACGCACGCTGTCGTCGCACAGTGCGTCCCTTTTAGGCCACGCGCGTGCTATTATTGCATTACCTCACGCACTTAGTCGCGGATGTTTTCCAAGCAAATGCGCGACTCGGTGAAGCCACTCGAGAAATCGCAAAAATACCCCTTCTTTTCCATTTTCAAATACGAAGTAGTTATCGTCGACGCGGTGTTCTAAATGCGATCGTACACCTTTACTATTTTATCTCGAACGTGAGACACACATTGGCTCATCTACGACCGAAAACGAACGGTCACGCGGCGAGACGAAGAGAATTTTTATATTTTTGCGTTTCGAATTTCGAATTATGGGGTCGCGTTTTTTTCGAAGGGAAGAACGTTCAAAAGTGACCGCGTGTGCATCTCCGGAAGGACGTACTGTGTGCAAAGAAATATAAATATATATATATATTACATANATATAGATATATATATATAAATAAATATAAAAGAAAGATATACATTATTATTGTATGTAATTAACACGGAAATAAATACGAAAAAGGAGTCGCTAGCACACAGCTCTATATATATGTTATATATATTATATATATATTGTATGTAACTCTATATATATATTATATATATAGGTATATATAATGATATTATACAGAAAATATTGAATATATACTCTATACAGTAAAGTATAATTGTACGTTCGCTAGTGTTATATATTGCGTTATACATACATATATATATATAGTACTATATATATATATATATATAAACATAGGTACAATTAATATAAGTAAACTGCTACCAGTAGCCGTTTAAAAGTGTAAGTTTAGTCATCGATCAATGAACGAACCCGCGACTTGGCAATCGCTGCCGCGGCATTTCAATCTGCTGTATCGACTTTAGGTGAAACGATGAGAGGAAAGGCAGAAAAAAAGAGAGAGAGAGAGAGTAAGAGGGAGAGAAAGTAAGAGAGAGAGAGAGAGAGAGAGAGAGAGAGAGAATATATTCTGCTGAGAGCTGTACGTTTATGACTCGTTGGTGCTTCTCCCTAGATAAATATTACTTTATATCCTTCTTGTCGGCGAAACAATAATCGTTAATCGATGTCGCTGCTAAGTAGAGAGACCGAGAGTGTCGGAATTCGTCGTTGGGTTATCGCGATTCGCCGCGAACCGGTCTCTCCAAGACTCTTCCTCTCACGTTATGCGGATAAACATCGAATTGTTTCTAGCTGACTCGAATTAATTGTATGAGAACTGACGTGAACCTTTTTGTTTGAATAAAATCTTGAGAAAGGAGAAATAAAATTTGGAAAATGCTCGTTCAAATTATTAACGTAATTTCATTTACCCTGAAAGAGATAAGCTTATTCTCGAATATCGACAAGTAATGCCGATAGACGATCGCAAAATACGTCTGAGGAGTTCGAAACTCCTCGTACGAATGTTTATTTTTGCTATCCTAGAATGACCGCGAGATCGTCGGTACTCTCGTGTAAATTTGTGATGAATCAGGTTGAATAAAGTTCAAAAGAACATTAGTATACTTCGTGATAGTATGGTGGTAATCAAGCGATGATTTTATCGATAGATCATGCAACGAGACCGCGCGCGTCTCCGAAAATCTTCGGAGCTGTTCTATAAAAAATCTTGCCGCGAGCTTTTCCGACACGATCGATCTCGCGGCTGAGAGATCGCCGTCGGCATTTTCCACGACTATCTTGAACCCGACTCGCGTCATAGAGGAAATTAGAGAATAAGAGCCTGTTGGGTCAAAGTGTCTCGTAAAATCGTGAAAGAGAGAGAGAGAGAGAGAGAAAGAGAGAGGGGGAGGGAGAGAGAAAAAAAGAGAGAGAGAGAGAGAAAGAGAGAGAGATTAGGTAAATTTGTTAAATATTAATATTCGTACCGATTTTCTCCCCGCCCTCCCTTCCCCACGTGCAATTACCACACGAAAGCGACACCTTGTATAGCACAGCTGTCCGATGTACGGATATTCTTGAACGATTCTTCCCAGGTACCCCAGTGGATTCCTCTCGAGTTATCGAGTAATTCGGGCGTATGCTCTAGGTGCTTTTAAAAAGAGAGAAGCGACCTTTGTCGACTCAGCGACCGCGAAATCGAGCTTACAGGTGACTCTAGTTGATAGCGCGGTGATGTTTTTACCAATTTTAGGAGTATAAAAATGCGTCGCGCATTGACGAGTTTAGTCGGTGTTTTTAGCCATGAAAACAATAGTTTCCGCGAAATAGTCAAACGGAGCTCCGGGCTCAACTCTTAACCGCGTTTTTCACGGCGTGATTCGTATAACTCGCTTCCTACGACACACTATACGCGCAGCGATGTGTATAAATTATTTAGCGAAGAAAGAAACGAGAAAATATCCGCGGGCAGAATCAATCGTTGCAGTTTCACGGAGAGATGCGTTTAAGGGCTGAAACCGCCTGTTTAAAAATCATCCACTATGCTTTGGTAGTTGTTGATCTGTTTACTCGAAAAATCAATACAATAACCGAATCGATAGAGTTGCCTGAATTAAAGTGTAAGAATATAATTGACGAGCGTATTTGACGCTTCACTCGTTCGAACGCGCCGACGAGATTTAGCCGCTGAAAATCCGATCGACGCGAAGCATAGTGGATCCGAAACTAGCGGATAACGAGAGGAGCGTGTTTAATAGATCCTCGATTTTTCGTAGAAATGATGCACGTTTCCCGACAACGCGAGAATCTTTCGGCACACCCGTCGCGTGCGCGAACAGTGCACCGTGGTATCGTAAGTAAAACTGCAAAAGCGAAAATAATGTCAATTTTATCGACAAGTACGATTAAGCTTAGAGAGTACCTATGTGCGTACGTTGACCGATAGCGGATCCCCGTTCGACTGAGAATTACCGCCTATACGATAAGCCGATCGATCTGAACGACTAGTGATGTGGCTCCGAAAATCGAAACACGAAAGATAATTCTACGCGAGATTTTCTACACAGTTGCAATTTTTAAAAGAAACTAATTCTCTTTTTATCAGAGTATGTATAATGAGATAATATGTAAATAATGAAATAAAGTTGTTGCGAGAGATAATTTGAAATTCGTTAATTTTAAAATTGTAATTGTTGCGACGAATTAAGCGTATAGTTAAGATGCCAATGCTAGTCGAACTCGGTCGCGTCGGCTGCCCTGAAAAATTTACCAACGTTTCACTGAGGCGAACAGAAACATGAGAATACGAGCTTTCCGTTTTTGGCGTAAGTGTACGAAGTTACTCGTAAGTGTTCATAACGTAATTACCGTAATTAGCACTTAGGGACGGAGCTAATTTACATACAAAATACACGTGTGACTGGGGATAAGTGTTTTCTTTCTTCTTCGTTTTTCTCTAGAAAAAAAAAACATGAGACAGCAAACGCGGTAGACTACTTCGGAATGAAGATTGTAGAATCGGTGAAAACATAAGATTATTATGGCAAATTGGCATTATTGTAACGTTTACATTATGCTAATAGAGAGTTTGAAGTCTTCTGCATATATAAGATGTTTGGTGTAAATTTTTTTTAACCTCTTAATAACGTCCTCAAAATTCGAAATCCTATTGATTTTACACACTTCGATTAAAGAAAGACCTATTTTTATTATTTTTTATGTTTAAGGAAGATTAATGTCATGCACACAAATTTCTGGTGTTCGCGAACCAATGAACTGTTGTAAGAAAATAAAAATAAAAAAGAAAAGAAACGTGAATTTTGGCAAAGTTGAACACATGTATGCGCTGAAATCAAATAAATGACTTTTTTCTTCCGAAATCGACTCAGTCATTGAAATAAGAGGACGCGTTAAGCTGCGATCGCAAAATCGAGATTTAGAAGATCTCTCTCTGTGTCACACGACCGTGCTTGATTTTCGACCGAAACAGATTATTTCAATATACATCTGTAAATTCGATTTTGTCAACTGAAGAGGAATGAGAGTAGAGTGAAATTTTCTTTCATTTCTTTTCCCTTAGGTGAATATGATCGCGCATCTCACATCTCGAAAATCACGCACGAGAAACGCATTTCTTAGGCGAAATTATTATAGCTCGTGTATCCGTCCACTGAATATAGAGTGCGATAAAGGAGTTTGCGACATTGTTACACACAGCGCGGCTTTGAGCGAGACAATTTAGCGTGTGATAGTGTCGATAATCCCGAAGAGGCAATCTTTTCGATGAATCCCATAATATTACCGCAAGCCTGGCTTCGCAATTATTTGCCGATATATGTCCGCTGAATAAGCTCGACAATGTAAAATTAAGAACTCATTAATATACGACGTCGTGTTATCTCGAATTCGTTTCAGTGCGACTCGTCTGGCGTCGACAGTGCAGTCGTCTGGCTGACTTCTCTCGAGAAATCGAGAAAATTAATCAATGTTTAAGTTGCTCTTTCAGCTTTTTAAGGTTGACTTTTTTTTTGAAAAATAATTAGAGTCGTTTGCACAGAATCCTTCAATTATTAATCACCTTGCGTATTTGAGGTACAAGAGGAAGTTTAGAAGAGAGATAAAAAATTCGCGACGACCGCGGATGATCCTCGAGATAATTGTGAAACCGGCGCTTGTCATGTCTTCGATACCTGAGTTCCTTTACGACGTTCTAGATTGCGAAAGGAGCCGTTCGGCGATTTCCTTCGAGAATACCGTTTCTCGCGACGTACCCGATTTCCGCCCCGAACATCGGCGCAATCTTTCTAATCGAGCAGACGTCGCAACGACGTGTCGCGAGTCGCGAAGATCGCGACTTGACAAGCGAGTCCCGATCATCATGATTTCGACGCGACGAGCCGTCTGATTTATATCGCGAAAGGGTCTCTTAGAGAAATAGACAGGTCGATCGGTCGTCTGCAAAAGCGGTCAAGTGTGAAAAAATTTAAAACCTTTATGCATCAAGAGAAATCAACATCCTGGAAGGCAAATTGAAAAGCTTGTTTTTAAAAAGCTTGTGAAAATTTTCTTTTCACAAAAAATTGGATCCTCCGATGTGATAAATTTTTGAAAAGGAGAAAAGGGAAAATTACAAACTCCTGAATTTGAGAAGTGGAAATCGAAAGGAAACTATTTCGGACTTGTCCTATTTTGCACACGAGCGACGTAAGTATAAAATATTACCTAGTGATACATAAAGGTGTTTATGGAAACGAGAAAATGCGCGCCTCGGCTGATATTATATAGTCAATATTAGTAAAGCGACGAAGGAAGAGCGGGAAAAAGGGAAACAAGCAGTGTCGATAGAAACCGGAGAAGGTGGACGGCAAAGTCCCACGGAGTACCTATGTTACGCTTAAAAGCTGTACTTTCCACCTATTTCCTGCGCGGAAGTTGTGAGTTGACCCGCGTTTCGTCAGGAAAATTTATCTATTGACAATGAGACTTAGCTCAGATAACCTGACACGTCCGTTCGGCTCTGCGAGCGAGGGATATTGTTGGGCCAACGAAAGGGCGAAACGCAAAATCGTAAAGAAAAAATTCGAGACTTAAATGCATTAAAATGCATTAAAATTTATACTAATTATAGCATGGGATGTGATTATATCGCGATTTTATTTCCAATTGTATATATAAACAGAAATATAATAGCTTCGCGTCTCATGAGGCTTTTTATTATTGGAAATGTTACGCGAAAATTAAGCTTCGTCCGAATAAATTCAAGAACTATAATTGCTTGTTCGAGCTACGTGTGTTCATTAATAGCGAGAAATTATGAAACAAAATACAGAGTCGGCAATCGTACGGTAGTCGTGAATGACGCGGTTTCCTTCTCCCTCTGCTACGACTTGCCATAATTTTTTCTTAAATTTGAATTCTAAACGGAGCGCGGCGTATGCAGCTCGATGCGTGCGTTTCCAAGCACGAAACACGGGTCATCGTTTTCGATCGGCATTTTCGAATCGACGGATCGCGACGCGATTCGCTTCGATCAGGCGATCGGAAGCGCCAATTGCGATCGATTCAGCTACGACCGGAAATACGTACGAAGCGTGTCCTGGCGGACGCCGGATATTTGTTTCCTCGCGCGAGGAACCTTTCGCTAGGTTTCTTTCTACTTTTTTTTTTTCCTTTTCCTTTCGTTTCTCCATTCTTTGCTCGAGAACTTTCACGCGCAGCTTCGTCGCCCTGCGCGGTGACGAGAGCGGTAACACATCGACGACTCGATCGTTTAATTAATTCCTTATAGCCCTACTCTATGGCATATTGTTATTTTTCTTTTCAGATATATGCGCATGTAAGAACACATATATGTTTGATGATGTATAAGATATGTAGACGTACATTCGAAACTTGAGTTATATATTTAACATGATTACTATTTAATATATGATTCAAGCTTATAATAAACGGGTTGTATAGAGAACTGTCTCGTTCTTTTCGCGACCCCGAAACCCCCTAATCCCGAAACCTGAGAACGTGATTTTCTTGGAAAACCAATTAAAATTTTATAGCGTTCTAGCGCATTTACGTAACGTGTTTATACTATTATATAAAATTTATTTTAATATTTTATAGTATTATATATTTTGTGCAAAATCTTAGTACAGTTTCTATTTCTTTTGAATTTCAACGTATAAATTTCAAAGAGATTATATACTCTAGCATAATATATATGTACATGTGTACACACGTACCACGTAACTAAACGATCTAGTTACTGTAACAAAATCATTTAGCTGAAGCTATTTAACTAATGTTTGGTAATTGTGTTATCAAATATATTGTTTATCAAGTCCTCCTTTCAGTGTACATTATATATTTTTAATAGAATTTAAATATACTATATATTTTTATTATTTTAGAATATGTAGAAAATATATTTTTCTTTATAAATAGAAATTTGGAAATTATTTAATTAAATTATATGCACTGACACATACACACACTTATTTCAATTAAAAATTTAAAATTATTTTGATATATTACGAAAAATATAATTATTATAGTATATCGTTTCCGAAGACAAATATCCCAACATAATGGTACTTATTAGTATTTCGAAGCTTCAGACGCACGAGTCTTTTTTTCTGTGAGAGTTGGATTCGACAATCGGAGTGTACTCGTATTATACGAGAAAAGAAATAGATACTACGCGCATATATTTATATATACATATGCACACACACACACACACACACACACACACACACACACACACACACACACACACACACACACACACACACATATATATATCCATATATAGATATTGCCAAAGAATCGTTAATCAATGTCAAACAGAAGAATGGTGCATTGTGGTATCATCCGAAAGGAAGGTAAGAAGCATAATAGAAAGGAGGACGGGAAAGAGGACTTAAATGGAACTTCTAAATGCAAGTGTATCTTCCCACCACGTAATTTTCATCTAGCGTTTATAAGCGAGTTCGATAAAATATAAGTATTAATTGTCCGCGTTTATTTCAAAATTGGGTCTCGAAGAAATTCGAAGAGAATATTTCAGCATGATAAATAATTTGTAGAAATATGCATCGCGCGCAAACAAGCAGGAAATCAAACAGAAAATAATATTGGCGTGCGCATAGCAATCATTGATGCGCGCGCGCGCGTATACTAAAGATGAGATTAAATTCCAGGAAAAGAGAGATTGCGATCTAGAAAATATTGCATACTATTGATAATTTTACATCGCGAGTTATTTGAAATTTGGCTTCGGATTCGTATAATCGCCGATTTTTGTCGATTCGGCAATTTTGTCGTCAATTAATAATTTTTGTTTAATTAATCTCGCTCGCTCCGTTATATGCTTCCTTGTTAAAATTCACGTACGTCACCCGATATAGCGGATTGAACCATTATTGAATTTGAACGGCATTTCGAATATTGCAATAAAGACATTATGGATTCTCTTCGGGGATCTATTATTGAGCAAAATCAAAGGATGTCACTTTATCACGAAAGTTATTCTTGATATTGCGCATAATCGACAGTCCGCGATGGACGAAAATAATTGCTCTAATCGTTTTTGCATACGATCATCGCGCGGTAAACGCATTTGGCTCGATATTATATTAAGAGGTAAATATAACTTTGTCGAAATATTGTGCGATGAAACTAATGCAGATATCAATGATTGCTGCGTCGCTATTATAATAATGAAAGTACATACCATTGAAGTCTTCATATTCATATTATGACGTCAACGAAAGAAAATTAATATTATAAAATAAAATGTAACCAAAGATATATTTTATTTTGTACAGCAGCGTTTTTCAACTAGAAACACGAGACACGGTTCTGGCGTTCCCGAAATTTTTACCGGACAGTCTTTTATACAATTTTTATGTTCTATTGTATTCTATTACATTTTATAGTATATCCTATTTTATTAAATTATATTCTATTACATTTATTGTTATTTTTTCTACTACATTTATGTTATATTCTCTTCAAATTTTTATCTAACTTTTCTATTTAAATTGCAGATGAAATAAATATATGCATATCTTTGTGACGGCAAAATCCAGTTTTTTGCTATTTTAAAGGATCTCGGAAATAGTTGAAAGACGCTGCATTATGCACTCACCTTGCGCTTTATAACCCCGAAGATCAAATAATAAGTAATGAATAGGCGAATATTACGATAACGAATAAGGAAATGCTAACTTTTCTCTACATACCGCAGATTAAAATTGACAAAATAAAAGAATACGCGCAAATGAAGACTTTTAAATAACAGAATTCGATCTTTTACGTGTCATTCTTCGAACACGTACTATCGGTACTAATTTTATCGTATTCCTCTGTATTAATATAAAAACGATGTCGCGTGGTATCGTGAAATAGACCTTCGAGACTACGAAGGTTAAAATGCAAATTCCTTTCTTCTGCGGATTTTTCTGCAGCCGGAACTGGATTGGCACCGAAGGGATGTCGTCGCCCCGGTTGAAGAAGAGCGAGAAAGAAAGAGATCGAGTACCAGAACGAGCAGGCGGCAAGTTCCGTATGAGAGAAAGAGAACGAATGTACTGTCGGATGGGGAAAGAAGGAGGGAAAGGCAGTGTGCGAGATTTCTTTCGATTTAATTAGGGGTGGCTGCGGGGAGCGAGAAAGTCGCGTGATTCGCGGCCGGGTGACGCGTGTGTGCCACGGCAATATGGCGCCCTCGTCGTTCGCGGAAATTCTTAATTAAATTCTCGCCGCTTCCTCGGGCCAGAGCGAGAGGAGGCCGCGCGCGCGGGTTGGAACTCCATTGGAGTTTTTTCATCCGTGTGGGTCCTGCGAGTAGCAGACCGACCACCCTCTTTCGTCCTGCGCCCTTCTCGCCTTCATCCTACCATTCCCTCCCTTTGTCCTTTCCCAGCCACCGCACTTGGCAACTTCAGATTGCGTTTGGCCCTCTCGAGGCATCTTGTCGCCGCAAAGTGAGCTTTATTCTAATCTTCCGTTTCCGCGCGACGCGAAATAATTAAGCTGGACAACCATAGGCGCGTCCCGGAGACCTCGATCTCTCTATTCCTTTTTTCCTCTCTTGTTTTATTTCGAGAAAGCCGCTCCGTGTGCGCGACTCGTTTCCGAGCGAAATACTGAACTCGCCTCGCCGGTTTCACGCCACGAATCTGCTTACTCTCTATTGCTCCGCGTCGCCTCGCGACGAGCGCTCAAATGAATGCGAGATAACGCAAGCTGTATCAGAAAATGCATGATAGAGAGAGAGGAGAGTGAGAAATATATTTTAATAATATATTTTCTCTAATTAGAAATATTGATTTTTAGTTAAACAGTAAATCATAATTTTATTCAAGTCAACTATTACTCGAAATAATGAGAAGTTTCAGTTCGACGAATAAAATTTCTCTCTATCACCGTGAGCATATAGATGTATAACAATGAATTTTGCTTTTTAATTAATTTCTCGTTCTGTTTTATTTTATTCAATGTATTTTATACTTGAGGAACTAGGGAGTGCGCAATAAAGAGTTAAGCCAAACCGTATGTGTTTGTGTTGACTGCCTATCAAAGCTCGAAAATCATAACATAACGCGTCATGAATATGAACAATTTTTCCGAGGTAAAGAAACAACAATATTGTAGTGATGTAAATTGTGTACGAACATACGTGTCAATTAAACGTTACTTGCTACATCGATGTAATAAAAGTTTTGAAGAATAATTACAATTGTTATATTGACAAATGTGTGTACATAATGCGACTCGAAAAGAATATTTGTTTATTTCTTTTATTTATTTATTATTCACTTTAAATACTTCATAAATTCTTCTATTGCAGTGAAATAATTTTGTTACGCACGATTATTTTACATATATACGATGAGCATAATACAGGAACGCGAACATGTCTTTGTTACATTTCCTAGTGACGTATTCGAGTCTCCGCGTAGCGAGAATCAAATAAAACTTCGAAATATCCCGTTCGCGATATCATCTCATATGCATATGTCTATATATCATCGTAGTTGACTGCCGAGCTTTGGCAAGGCTCAGCCAGCGGATACGGTGGCTGCCTCCTGGCAAAACCAGCGGTTTCAGTATAAAACGCCCAGTTGCGCGAAGAATTGCAACGTTTCTCAAAATGTTTCGCCAAGACGGCGAATACAAGGGAGAACTATATTTGCGCGATTAACTAGCTATCGATTTGCGATAATTTGTGTTAACTCACCAAAGAATATAGGTTAAATTTCGAAGCCGAATGTTATACTTCTTTTCAAGCGACAAATACTATCTTGTAAATACTACTTTGAAATTTACGATGTCTTTCAAACATCTATTATATAGATGTTCATAGAGTTATGTTACGCGCTGGATTTTGTAGAGAAAGGAAGGCATTTTTTCCTTATTATTTTAATCCTTTTTTCAATTTCCTGAAAAAACCTAGCACGTTTCACGAATAATTTTAACACGTGCGACATTTCTTATACAAATATAGAAAAAACGACAGTCGCAATATAACTTTTCGCGTGTCCAATAATTTATTGTATTATCGCAAACAAATAGACGCAAAAATATAGCGCTCTCCTGACGAAAAAGGGCATACTTTCATTTTTCATTTCTGTTAGTATTAATGTAATTTTATAAAATATACTTTATGAAACTATTAAATAATAATAAACAATATTATTAATTAGTTATTCTCTGTATTAAAATATTTTATAAAACAATTAATCAATAATACATTAAATAATTGTCAAGCTTTTATGTAAACATGTTCGTTCAATAACATCTCCTTTTTTGTTCGGAGAATATCAATCAACAGACTCGATATTGTTCTCTTATAATGATAAAAGTAAGAAAATTAAGGTATATCGTCTTTAGTTCAAGAGAGCTGATATAATATAAAACAATCAACTCACATTTTGCTTTGTGGCTAACTTACACAACTGTAGTTCTGAAACATCGAAGTCCTGACGTTCTAAAGACCCAAAGATTTGAAGTCTTGAACTCGTGAAACACTTCAGTCCTGATAAAATAATAATTACATAACTGTGCAGTTAATACTTTCATAATTATTGGTTACATGCAAATTAACACGTGTTGTATAATCACACAACTCCATTCAAATTAATGTGTTGGATACGAGTGTGTGTGAATATTAAGTAATTACCGAGAATAGTAGAAAGAAATAAAGAGAGAGAGAGAGAGAGAGAGAGAGAGAGAGAGAAATAAAGAAATAGAGAAAGACAGAAGTAAGTGATATACAATAAAAGAGATGATATATAATAAAAGACTGAAGGAAGTGATATACAATAAAAGAGGCCAATAGATGATAAAAAGAAAAAAAATGATAAATAGTAAGTGAAAAGAATATAATATATAGGATAAAATATACGCGTACGTTGATCCTGGCGTTTTAGGCAATGCCGATTCTGACTTCATCAACAGGACGAGAAAAAGTATATAAGATTGATAAAATATCTCGAAAATAAGGCATTCATTCTCTCTCTTCTTTCCCTAAATTGCCTCCCTCTTACTGTAACAGAAAAAGCATCATTGTTAATATATCTCTATCCTTCGATTTTGGTTTCAATTCTCCAATGGCAATGCTCAGTCTATTCTATAGCTCGTATTCAGAACTTTTTTATCGATAAAAGTACCTCTAAAAGTGGCTTGGGAACCACCTGACTGGTTGAGAAGTCACATTTATGGCGATTTTACCTAAAAGAGCTAAAAGAGAGTTCAGAACATCGGGCTAAAATATCTATGATTGAAACCTTATAACTTTTGTATGCAAAATTTCTTCTCAAATCTTTCGTTTTCGAAATATCTTATCGGCCCGATACTTTCTCTTCACCCTATAGAGTAATAATTAAGAGAGAAAGCAAAGCAAAAGATGTCACGAAAAGTTGTACGTGTAATAGCGGCATCGTAACGAAAATATATTTCCTATATATTTTATTTCTATATAGAAACAATAAAATAATTACCGAATGATATGTCATCGTCACTCCCGTCCGTAGTTGGTGTCTCCCAAATGTCTTCTACGTGTACGTATACAAGTGTACTAACAAAACATTGAAGGGCAATATCAACACGTAATCTAACGTACAGATCGTTTTCGATCGCGTCGTACGATTCTAAAAAGAACATGTTAGAACATGTCGTGAGCGTCGAGATTGGTAACTTACTGTGACATAGAGACGCATACGCATTGGTCTGACAGATCTACTCTATGATCACTGCTCGGGAATACCTGACAAATCGGGACAGATGGCGCGCTTATTGCAGGCGCAACATTCGGTCCGTTTCCAGTAATGGCGGTCTTCTCGTAACAGTATCGCGAATGAACGAATTCGGCGTGCGCGTACGTTGATCCTGGCGTTTTAGGCAATGCCGATTCTGACTTCATCAACAGAACGTCATCGTCGAACGAAGGAAGATGAGGAGGAGAAGGAAGCGGCAGCAGTTAGCATCGAAGTAAGATAACACGAAGTACAGTATTAATCGGTAGATTTATATTGGACAGTTATGCGGAGCAGGGGGGAGAAGAGAACAGGGAAGAGAGAAATATCGGGAGATTGCGCAAACATTTGCGTGCCCCCGGCAAGCCGACGGGCACGCGAACGAACCGGCGGGGTAGCCAAACACGATGAGTGAAATTATGCGCAAACATCTCGTACGACAACACGAGGACGCGTCTAAACGCTCGAGCGAAAGAGTGAGAGTTGGCGTTACGCGAAAGTATCAATATGCATAAGGGCCCGAAGCTTCTGGTGGCGGCAACGGCGCGTTCGCCGCCGAGCCACCCTGTAGACAGACGTAACGAGTCATGAATTATGAATCGCGTTCGCCGGAGAACGCCGCCGTATTTTCCGTTCCTGTTCGACGGCGATCTCCGCCGCCGATGATGACGACGACAGAGGACGGCGATATCGAGAATTGTCTCGGTACGATTATTAACGTGCAAATATTTCACGACGCGGAGTATAATTAAAGGTCGCTCGAGTCGATTCCAGTCTAGGTTTTCGCTGGGGTTTGCCGTTTTACTCTCCTCTGTCCTATGATTTGTATTCTTATACAAATAGAGACTTCGAAGATTTACTGTATCGACCTTGTCGATATTGTGATATGCGCGGTGATTGAATAGCGTCGAAATTGAAAATTATCTTACATATTTACATATGCGGAAAAGTGATTTGCGGGGAATAATCATAATGATATTACATTAAAATCATAATTTTGCCGTTATAACATGAGATATTATCACGGAAACGAAAGGAATAACACCCACTACGTATCATTTTTTATATACGGAGATACTATGGGATTTTTTCGGGACATTGTTATCTGTATCATTACTTTCGCTATTTCGCCAATCTGTTTTTAACGACCGTGTGAGTGTATTTTCTCTTTTTATCGGGAAAGATATGTGATACATTTTTTATCGAAACGCACGGTTTTTTTTTATAATGACTCGATGGATAATAATTTTAATTATACGCAGGCACTTACAATTATTAGCTTTACTAATTAGACTACTGCAGATTTTCTAAAATTGTGCTAATTAGAACTTTTATCTGTAATGAAAATACGCGGTATATGAAACGTGTATTTTAAAATTGTACAAGTTCCACATGATGTTTCGCTATGAAGTTCTGTGGAATGAGAAAATATGTGGGAAGCGGAAACTATATAAAACGCTATAAAAACGTACGCTAGTAGAAAAGTTGTCCGATACTTTCTTCGCTCCTTTAGATTCGAATAACTATCGCTGTACCTTCAGCTAACGCATATTTAGACGTCGTTAATGTCGCTACGTAAATATACGTTAATGCATCACAACGATGTAATATCATTCCCCGGTTTTAATATTTAATGCGCTTTAATTGGCGACGAATGCGTTTTAGCGGAGTGCGTCGTAACAGTTTTGTTAAACTCGATCGCAATTTAAAATATTCTCTTGAAAATTTCCATTAACGTGTTCTCTCCCCTTGGCCGGGGCATAAAAACAAGGTACATGTTTAAAGAAAATGCAACTGTAAAATCAAATATAACGAAAACAAGAATTATAAATATATTGTCGGGTTCTCTCTTTGCAGAATGTGATAACATTGATTTTCTAAATATTAGAAAAATTATGGTATTTTTATTTTATTTATTTTGTATGAATTGTGAATCATACATATTTAATATCTATTCGAAAATACATTTTTTTTATTCATATATATTTGCAAATATTTATCTAAATTTACCCCGCAATTTGTTATCGTGTCTTTATTCATCGTCGATAAATTTATAACGTACTAAATTAATTCATTTAACACATTTATTTCAAATAGATATTTACGAATATCTTTATTAATTGTTTCATAATTTAACCATAATTTATCCAAGTATCGGCTAATGCTATTCTTTATCAGTATGCAATTCTTACATTTTTTATCAATAAATTTCTGGTTTAATATCAGTAGCTAGTAAAAAAGGCATCTTCTCTATCTATCAATATAAGATTCAGCAGATTACTATATAAAAAATTAAATTTTGGTGACAGTAAATTCAATTAAAACGCAAAAATCAGTTCGATAGACATTTATTTGTAATTTCTTTACCAAAATATTATTCTATTTTAAGAATCGTATGTGGATATATACTTAGTTGCCAATCGATCTTGTTAAATCATTCTTTAAGAAGCCTGAAGTAGAATTATTAAAAAATATACTTTTAATAATATTAAAAACAACACCAGAGATATATATATGAAATCAAAATTATTAATAGAACAATAATAATATTTCAAGATACGTGTAAAAATCCAAAGATTCAACTTTGGTAACATCAATGTCTATTCCAACCACTATTGCGATCTATGATGTAAAAAAGGAATTTGATAAACTGTCAAATATCAGCAGTAGTTAATATCGCTCGTAGTTAATATCGCTCGTAGTGTCGGCTGGTATCGATGCGAACGTTCTGCATTATCAACCGCACGTCACTTTCATATGCATCTTTAGATCAATTCCGTCCAGAGGACGCTCGACGTCGTCACCCACGATCGAGGACGCAGGAGCGTGATCATCCTCCGGGTTGCCGTCCGGCAGGAGTTCAGTCGGTGCCGGTCCCGGGAGCCGTTCACGTCTGGACATCCTGCGAGACGCTAACCTAAGATGGCAATAGACATGTACATTTGATAGGGCGGTCCATTCGATAAGGGAGACAGCCACTTCCGGTTTAGCGTAACGCGCGATAATGAGCGAGTGAAAAGAGCGAAGGAGGGAGAGAAAGAGAGCGAGCGAGAGAGCGAGAAAAAGAGAGAGCGTGAAAGAGTGTATGTGAGAGAGAGAGAGAAAGAGAGAGAAAGAGAGAGGAAGAGAAAGCGAAGGTCGCGATGAACGGATAGGTGCAACATCATCAATCGCGCATCATCCGAGCAGGAGGAAAGGGTGCGTGTGCGATACTATCCTTTTTTCGACACGCGTAATCGTCGAGACAGCGCGGATCGAGAGTGGCGAACTACTAGTCGTGCTGTGACGGAAGTTGGGCGCTCTCTCTCGACGGCATGTCGCCGTGACGAATCGCAACGGCAGATAAAGGTGAGCGATTAGCATTAAGCTTTTGCTCAGCGTTTATCGACAACCCCAAGTAGTCCCTTACGTTTGCCGCGCTTACAAACACACGAGAATGGCAAGTCTCGGCTTCGTAAAAGATTGAGGATTCTTCTTTCGCGGAGCGGGTGAAGATAAGATGTAGAGATCGTGTTTTTAATGTAAATATGTATCTGATGACGAAAGATTATTTTTAATCCCGATAGTCGAAATATCGTAAAACGCTATTTTCTTAGTTGTCGAAAGATCAGCGCAAAGTGTTTCGCGATGGTGTGTTGAGTTAATTGGTGAATGTGAAGTGCACAGAAAATATTGTAATTTTCAGTTGATTATAATAAGGAAGAAAGATATAGTGAGGAATCGGTCGGAAATGGTAAAAACGTGTTAGAGTGTAAAAGAAGTTGCGGACGAGACGATCGTGCTGAAAGCGGAGAAAAGGGTATCGTGGAGAGTCCGCGTATCGAACGAGGAAACAATGAGAGAGAGATGAGGGAATGAAAAGTTTGAAGCGTCGGTGAAAGGTGGTTTCAGTTGATTTTAACTTCCGCTATGAATATCTGAGAAACGAGAGGAATGTTTTCTTCGATAAGCTCCGCGAACAATGGATCCTTATGATTCGAAATGATTGTAGCTCTTATCTCACGATTCTCTGAAAGAGGCGAGAAAGCTCGAGAGAGTCGCTGAAACTGAAATTGCTCGCAACAATGCGAACACAATTACATATTTTGGAAATCATAAGTAGAATGACGTTGTATAAAGGCTGTAAAAAAAATTAATTGGTTACATGCCTTTGATTGCGATTTAAGTAAGACCTGTAATTCCTATAATTCCGTTTTCAGCACGTTCTTGTGATACTAGATATTCGAAGAGGCGTTCACAAGAACGCGTTGAAACTTGCAACGATAAAAGACTCGAAAAATGCATGCTTATATCGATGTCGCGAATACACCTTTATGCACAAGATATATCCGCTCGACGACGAATCATTCATCCGGCGATAGTATGATCGCATCGCGTTTTCTAATTTATGTGAAAGCGCATAATGCAACGCACGGGACGATGACAGGCGTTTTGCATAAGAATAGGTAATATCACTGTAAGATCGTTCATTATGAGCTTGCCGGAACGGCATAGGGAATTTTCGCGAATTCTGTTTACAACCTTCAACATTTAACTGGAACCTTCCGTGCTCCTATATACCGGGTCGAGGAGTTCCGCGCCGGTGCCCGGAAAGGAAAGGGTTGAGGGGGATCAGCATAAATTTCACGATTTATTGATCCTCGCAAGGTGCCTGGTATTATCAAGTCAAACTCAGCGACGTGCCGGCTTTGTCCCATCTGATTTATCAGCACGACCATTAGGTTACGCCCGTTATCTCGCGGATTTCGGGATTCTTAATATTTCCTCTCTCTTCTCCTACGCTTCCTCCGCGGAAGTATTTAATTCCGAGTGAAAATCCAATTAATTTTCCCGATGGCGAAATATCGGCGTACGTCTTGGTACTTTTGCCCGGCGGACAGGACAGCACTGATCCTTCGTATCGATAACAATGCAATTGCACGTTGCACGTAATTCCGCGAGAAATTACGGTTGTTCGAGGGGAAAGCTTATTAAGAAATGTAGAGAAATATTCTTGTTTGAATTACGTTAGGATTGAATTTCTTTTGAAAATTCCAAGATATATTTTAGAATATAAAAAAGAATATTAGATTTAGGAAGGAATATATATATATATATGAATATCCACGCGTCCCCAGTGATCTGAGAGTCAATAAGCTTAAAGCACCACGAGAGTGTTACATACGGACCTCGTGCTTTCGACATTCGACCCCTTCAATTTCAGTTCGCGACCATAACGTAAATTAAACCGACTGGTCGTTCGGTCACGCGAAAAGTTCCGCACCGCGTGCGGACGCGTCGGCGGGAGGAAATTGTCGGATTCAGCCGGAAATTGCGAAATTCCCGATAGCAGCGATCCGACAGTCGCGATCGACGGCAAGTCCTGCGTGCCGCACTCTTCTTCCCTTCTTCGCCGGAAGTGCGCATTTGCGTTTTCGCTGAGGATTTCGTTAGATCGTCTCGATACGTCGTCGACCGGTTTAATGAAGGTCCTTGTCGATACCTTTCACGAAGGGAGGCATCGAGTCCTCTCAGAGAGCGCGAGCGTCTCCGATCTCTTATCAGCGCGGTACGGACGCAGCGAGATCACGGTGAACAGGATTGGAAAATCCTTTTCATGGAGATAAGTCGAGAAGGAAAGAGGACCCTCGGGTCGCGTTCGTTCGCCTTATAGTGCGACGTGCCTTTTTAGTGCATAACTGCCTTTTTGATAAGGTTGCCGAGGTCTGGATATTCTCGCGACACGAACGCGAGGACCTCTCTTTCTCTCTTGTTTTCTTTCTGTGCTCTTTTCTTCACCCTTTCGTTTATTTTATATAGATCATGATCGCGGAGAATGTTGAATATGGTTTTACACAAAGTGTCTATTACCTAGAAAAACCTGGAAAACCTGAAATTTTCAAGGAATTTGTTTATGCCTGGAAAAATCCGACAATTCTCAGAGGAATTTGTTTTCTTTTTCGAATTTAACCAGACGACTTATTATAGCAACTGTAGTAAATATCTCGATTGCGAGTCATTTAATCACGACTAATTTGTTAAAGAAATTATGAAAGACCGAAAGACTGTTTAAAAACTTGACCGGTATTCGGAATATCTAAAATTACTTATCGATCGACTGAGGAAGAGGTACCAGGCTTAACCCTGGTTTAGTGTTTACCAATCTCTTCGCAATAACTAGTAGAATCGATCGTTCCGAGTAGAAAAGCTTTTAAAACGCAGCCACTGTAATGGCGAACGGAAGGAGAACAGGTGATTGAGGGTATACATCAGCGACCGCCGATCATAAAACGAGTCGTTTGCATGCACCCTCCTTTTTTATTACATGTTCCATGGCCGTTGAGTTCCCGCATACATCGGGTTTTTACCCGAGAACCCGTGTCTACTGCACGCAGAAACTTGGAAAACTTGAAACTCTCAAGGAATCTTTATCTCTCTCGTGTAAGTAAACACTTCGCTGCCTCTTGTTTGCTCGTGGCTGTCGAAAAATTCGGTATTTCGAATGAGAGGAAAATGCAGGATATCTCGTTTTATTTTTCAAATAGTTGAAGGGATATACGCAAGTCGAGAGATACGCATCGTGCTATTTGCAAGATACAGAAATGTATATATGAATTAGTTGGAAATACGCTTTTACCTTCGTAGAAATACAACGCTGTGCAGGATTGAATTGCGCAAACGTATACTTATAAATTAGAGAGGAAGGAAGGGAAGGAGAGAGAGAGAGAGAGAGATACATTTTAATCTTTAGAATGCAGGAAGTACGCACTTGGTCACTCACACACACACACACACTCTCTCCCCCCCCCCCTCTCTCGGGCGGCAGAGAGATATGTAAATTATTTAAAAGCGCATTTTAGCCCCCGCGTGCAATTCGCTTGCGCGTAACTTTCCAAATTAGTAAGAAGCCATTGCGCGTGGTCCGCTAACGTATAAAAACCGGCAGGGAAATTTCTGGAAATTTCTCGCGGCGCGGCATAACACGGTGAAATAGAAATTACAATATATTCAACATAATGCACATATCAGTGAAAGAGAGAGATTGCAGAGGATATTGTGAATTAGTAAAAGCGCATTTTGTACCCCGTGGAAGATGCAAAAACGTGGTCCTAAATAATTATTAATGAGCTACTCGCTTAAGTTCTCGCGGATGGCAGAAACACACGGCTAAATTACTGGAAGAGATTTCAGCTGAAAATATTACATTGTGTCGTGGGAGGGGAAGGAGAGAAGAGTGTATCATGATTATTCATTCGCGTGTGATGTAGTCAACTACTCTCACGACTTGATGTTCAATGCAGCTCGTTACGCGAGGACGGCTCCGTCGTACACATATACATGACGATAGCGTCCCAATAAGTTTTCGTCGCGAAATTGAAATCCAACACGCTGGCAAGCGTAGTAAACTCGTTATTTATTCGTCCGGACGCGCCGTAACAGCGTTGAAACTTTCGGTCAGAATGGTCCCTCTGTATCGTCGATCGTTTAGCGTGTAGAGAGTGCACAAGCGAGCGCGTGCATTGTAGGGCCCTATCGCGCATTTCCCTCGTGGTCGAAACTTAGGACTATTTCGACATCGCGTCGCGTTTATCCTTTAATTCACGTTCCAGTGTCCTGTTCGTTTATCGAGCCAGCGCGGTTTACGTATGCAGTTCCGATTTTCATTTCATTTGTATGCATTCCAGTTCATTTTTCCTCGCCGTCCAGTTATTTTAAAATATTGTATTCAACTAAATATATTATTATATATTTTAATATTTAACATATAGTGATTATATATTTTACTGAAATCATTTAACGTATTGCTATTAATTTTAGATTATAACATTATATATGTCTAATAATTTTATATTTCATAATTTTGTAGTTTTCGATATTTTTGTTACGATGTACTTTTTGGTAGCAAATTTTAATTTTCGTTAAAACGTGATGTTTCAACATGTTTTGGTATATAATTTCAGAATATTCCGAACTGGCGACGAGAAACTATTTTTACATTGTGTTTTGTATCCCACATCCGCAGCAGCCAATATTTGTGGATCATGAGCAAGGAAAATAGGGGTGGGTGCAGTCACGGAATATTTGAAGGAACGTCAGAAGCGAGCGATATTTGATCGTCAATAAGTCTGCGAGACGATTCGTCACCGAGAGACGAGAAAAATGTGGAAACAAGCGCCATATAAAAAAGAAAAAAAACATAGGGAGGAGTTGCCGTCTCGTCGTAACGATCCTTCCCGGTCTTAATTTCCTTTGGGAAGATCTGGCGGATCGCGTTGCAACGGGAAAAACGGCGGAATCACGCGTCTCCGTTTTATCTTATTAATAAATTCGTCCCGATTTATCCTCCACGTGCGAACACGACGGTGCACGTGACCGGCATAACGTTCGGACGTTTCACGTGCGATGCGTGAGCGTTCCTTTTCCGAATGCATCGTCGATGCCGGGACTCGGCAAAAGTTTCCATCGCTGGTGCACCGTAAGAGGCGCCACAACGATGCATGCGTAACTTCGATCCGGCTTGGAATAGAAGGCAACACGAAACACGCAAAATTCAAAAACGCGAACAAGATTCTCCCTCTTTCTCCCGCTGTGTCTATTCCCTTCCATCTCTCCTTCGTCAGCATGTAATATCTCGCTGGTGGATGGGTGTATCGAGTTTGCGTCGGCTTTAAACTAAAGTTACAGGCGGTCGAGAGAGCTCTGCTCGTTTTTGCCGAGAGAAGGAGCTCGATCCTTCAAAGGACTGTCCTTTCCTGGCCGATACAATGGTCGACGCGCTAAGGATAAATCCGAGCGCCGAAACAGAGCGGCAAGACGTGGGATAAGTGTAACCTGTCGCGTGGGACGACACACTTTTTGAGTTACGTTTGCACCGAAACATGGTAAATCCTTCGGGGAGAAATTTGTAAGGAAATTGGACGTGTCCGATGATGCGCGATAAATCTTCATTTCGTGGAATGTGACATTATTGGCTCTCCTAAAGGCTAAATGATTCCCTTCGGGCTGCCAGTCTATCGTCATTCCGCGAGATTACGCGAAACAACGGTTCCCGTCTGAGTAAACATTTGTCTGAGTAAATATATTTTGAACCATAAAAATAAAAATACTTCGCAGAAAGCGACTTATTCACACATTCGATCTATAATAGTAACTCGTAATGTTCTCATGGCGGGAATATTTGAAGTAAAAAGTATCAAGAAGATACACACACGTACACGTACAAATAAATATACAAACAAACAAACAAACACACACCTTTTTTTTAATTAAAAAAAGTATATTAAATTGATCAAAATACCTCTCTTTGCAGCAGTCAATATTTTAAACTTTTACCACAACCTTTTAATTTAGTCGAATTATATTAAATACAATGATACGCTGCAAGCGGTGCAATAAAATAAAATTTAACAAATATTACGACTATATTAAATATAGAAAGGCGCATAAATATTATTTCTATGTGTCCCAACGTCAAACGCATCCAATGCTTTTTTTATTTCGCCCACCCCACGATTTGTGCAACTGAATGCCACGTAATCGAGCCTGCAATGTAATTTTATTTTTTCGCAATCACGAAACGATCGAAATTTCATATCGCACAGTCGGTATCTCATTTGTCTTTGCGACGGGTTCTATGTACCAATTTGCAATAGGGACCATGTTTACGCGGAAATAAAAAGAAACGTGTTACCACCACGAGCAGTCGGGTCGCTCGTACATGTATATACATTTTACGTACACTGAGAAAGAACAGGCAGACGCGACGAGCCAACCTAGCGAGACCTAGCTGGAAATAACGAAATATTTTGCAATTGGGTTTCAGGTGGGAGCGAAAGAATCAGCATCTTATCCTAAAGGGCAGCAGGAGAAGGAAACATGGGGAAGGGAGACAAGAGAGGCATCGCGCAGCGCAGTGATGGTGGTGAGTGTTTTACCAATACTTTCTATAGTCTATATGCGTAACAGAGTGATGGTAACTTGGTATGTGATATATTTCAAAGATAACAAGTATTCCCGCTATCTGCGGTTTCATTATCGGCGGATGTTTTGAGTTACCTTTCCTATCATAGATTAAGAAAAGAATTACATCGAGAAGGAAAGTTTCGTCAAGTTCCGACGTTTCGTGAGAGATGGTGCGATCTCGGAGATATTAACGCGTCGATTAAATATCTCACACTATGTGCAGATTTTAGTATTCTTCAGATGTAAAGTCGAAATGCAAGCAAATAAGAACATCTGCAAAAACGTTTGAAACGGCAGGCTTAGCCGGAATACGGACGAGGGTGCGACACGACCGCGTTATTCGTAGTGTTTCTTTATTTTCGCACGTTACACGTTTAATATTAATCCTTGACTCATAATTTCCATTTCCGAGTCTTACACGTCTCACACTCCGGCCATTACGTGAGCTTCGCAATTACGTTGGCATATTTCGCGATTATCCTCTTACGTAGCCCGTAAATCGGACGACTTTAAAACGGAAATTTAAACCGAGGGGGCTGGGAGATAGGGACTATCTCTCATATCGTCATAAGCACGACAATTTCTCATGCGATATCTCTCAAACTAATGTTACCGCCCGAAGAGATTATTAAAATGTACTTTTCCCGCGAGCGATACGCATTTCTCGCATATCGAGTATCTTTCTCGCGACGTAAAGCGAGAGATTTGCGCGTCGTACTTAAAAGCGACGACTTTCTCGCCCTTTCGCTGAAAATCATTTGCTCTATCGCTATTTCCGACGTGCTCGAGACACACAGGCGCACACAACACCGGCGGTTCACGCTCAAAATCGCGATCAAAGGAACTCTACGAACCGGAAGCGCGCTGCCACGCACGCAGAACGACTAGAACGCTCGCCTGTCGATCGGGCGGTGGAAGGTGACGTTGAACGATCGGAATTTCGATACGCGAATATCAGAGCTCGTACGTTATCGACGTTATCTTGGGGAAAGAGTATCTACGTGTCCCTATGTATGTGCGCGCGCGCGTACGGCAAAGGAATTGAATCGAAGGAGAAACAGGACGGAGAGACCGCACCATGTATATTTGCGCTTCCACCCTTATTTTCCACTTCCTCGATACGACGACGACGACGACTGGCATGTCGTCGTCGTCGCTGTTGCCTGTCACTGTTTGCTCGTTGCGTATTTGCGACTACTCGTAGGATAGCTCGATACCACGCGAGTGCTTGCCCTCTCGGCTATGCACACACTCGCGCGCATTGTTGCATCCCGGATTTTGGTGCAATCACGTTTCCACTTCAGCCTTGTTTATTTTTCGATTTCGCGAAGCGCGCGTAAGCTGTCCGTTAAGAGAATTCTCTAAAGCGGAATTCGAGATAAAATCAGTATGTCGCAGGTGCATTTGCAGATTTGGCCTTTTTATCATACTCCCCATTCTTTTCCTAAAACACCGATGTTTGACTGCCTTGTGTGAGATTAATTATTGGATTATTAGCGATTATTAGTTAACATGTTGAGTGCCTTCGATGGTCCACGTGGCTTTTCGCTCAGGCTGTGTAACGCCTATTCTACGTTACCTCTTCTCTTTATATAATAACGATTTTTGTAGGCTTATAAATATTATAAGATACTCTATATTTTCTATAAAAATATATAATAAAAATATGTAATATTCACGGTAATTGTGGATTATCGTTGGTTTACGCAACGTGAATAGAAAGTCACGCGAATATAACGTGATATTCAACACGTTAATTGTACAGAACGGTAACGTAACAGAATGAGATACATATAAATTCAAGACACTGAATGTTCGAATAGCTTACGTAAAAACGACAGAAACAATAAGTTAATTATAAACCGAACAATAATGTGCTCACGAGGAAAATGTTTACCGTAAGTCACGTATGAGAGTATGAGTGCCGAATACTAAAGCACCGAAGTATGCTCAAATCACGCGAATAGTCACAACTGCAAACATTCGCGAACGATGATGCATGGCGGATTTCGACGCAGTTTTACATACGAGAGAATCTGGAACGCTTTCCGGCGCCGCTCGCTATTCGATTTCGTTCGCATTCTACGAGCGGAAAGGGTGACGGCGATGATGCATCCTTTCGTATCCGCAAGTGCAACGGTACCATTCGTAACTGCAACCAAACCGACGCGATCCAAAACGTTACGATGCGTTATCGACTAAAGCAACGTTAATAAAATTTTGTCTGAAAACGTTAGACGAATTAATCGAGTAGATTAACTGTCTGTAATAATTAACTAAATTTACGAATGTTTTACATACACGATAGTTACGTAGAAATACGTAGAAATACGTTGAACCCTTCTTCCGTTTCCTTTTTTAAAAGGGAAAGGAAAAAATACGAAATAATAGTTTTTTTTTCGATGGCTCTTCGACGTTAGAACATAAAAGAAGAACGATTTAACTGCGATCGTTTTTGCAAATAACGCGCAATCCGAGATTCCAATCGCGAGCACACGGCGACCAAGAAAACCGTTCGGAACGGCGTGTTAGGTGGCTCTTTTAGTGGGACAATACGAGCGGTTCAACAAAAGCAACATGCCGACACAAAGGTGGCCACGTATACATGCGGCCGGCCGTTTGTCACTTCAGGTACACGCTTCCCCGGAGTGCACCGCACGAGTTATCTATTTGCACGCGGATGCAGCGGACCGACAGAACCCGCTCGCTCGTTGCGCGCCAAGTTGAGACAAGAAGATAGAGACAGGGTCGTGAAAAGAAAAGGAAATAGAAGACTTCCTCGCGCCGCGAGCCTCATTTCAGCGAATAAAATACACGTGCATTCGCTCGCGTCGTTCAATTCGTACTTTTTCTTCTTTCGTCGTCGCGCGACAATCATTTTAGACGATTAAATTGAAATTTCTCTAAAATATATACATATATTGTTAAATATGTTGCAATGACTAAGTTTATCAAATGCAGTCGGATGAAGCGTGACATAATAGCAATTAGTTATTCCATCGGAAAAGCATCGAAAGGTTTACATCGCGTTCGATAAAGTGCATTAAAATAGATGAAGACTATTTTGATGAAGAAAGTATATATTAAGTTTGTAATGCACACGCGTTTCAAATGAAAGATAGAAACGGTCATTTCATTCGCAACAATCTAATATTTTCACAGGAATTATATTTAAGAGAGAAATGTCCGTCGCGAATCCTTTCGACGAAAGCTCGATGTCCTCTCGACGGGAATGCCCGCCAAGTCGTATCGAGTAGGATCGAGTTTTATGAATTGCATTACGTTGTCGCACAAAGCGGCGAGCTCGGGACGCGAAAAGGGCAGGCGAATCGCGCGAGAACAAGAAGATAGCGCGGACGGAAAGTGCATCTCGGATGCGTATCGAGACAGACGCGTTGGAAAGACAATAGCCTGCAGGATCCCGGAGGATACTGAATGTACCTGTCGTCGACACGCCGTCGGCAACGATCTCGTCGACGCTCTATTATCGGGCTGGTTTACGTGCCCGTGCGAAGAAGACTCGCGTCAAGATCTCGTGTCTTTCTCGTACCTTGCGAAAGAGACGATTCGCGCCATGCATCACTGACAAGTCGTCGTGACGAAGCGAGAACGCTTCATCTTGGAGATGTGACGCATGGTATCTTTATTTATTATACGTTTGCTGGTACAACGTTAGAGCTATTGTATTTTTCCGGTAGAGATATTCACACCAAGCCTTGAACCGTGATGACAATTTGTCGGGCAGCTGGTATCCTTCTTTCTGCTCTTCTACCTTTCTACTTTCTACTTTTGTCGGATGTTATTTTTGTAGTTCCAATATTTCTCAAGCGATTACGTTACGACTAAAGAATTGGCGAGATGATAGATCAACGGGAGAGATGGTGACGGTGATGTCGCGAATGAAGGATCGACTTGGTTCGAAAATAAGTCATTTTGGAGCTGGAAGTGTTATTTTGAAATCAATACGCTTAGACATAGCACGATGTAAATTTTATAGCGATGCGAGGAAACGTTTAGCAGTGTTACTTACGATTATACTTACGCTCTTGAATCTTGATGAGTTGCATTATACGACGATCAACGTCGCATAAGTCGTTCTTCATCATTTGAATATTGATGAATGAGATGTGATACATAAAGGAAAGGACAAACTCTGAATAGAAATAATACCGGTCCGCCTTGACCGCGTTGTTCAGTGATTAGATGTGTCATCGTAATTAGCATAATTCACGGACGAGTGCCAGTAGAAGTTCGCGGATGGAAGGCTCGATCGTGACGCGACTCTTAAAATCCCAGCGATCTCTATTTCCACGTGCAAAGCGGCACTTTGCCATTGGCGCGTGAAGTTCCGCGTCGGCGTGAAATACAATTGCACCGTCGTGCAAAAGCGTCGCCGGGCAATAACGATTGACGAAAATTATAATATTAAAGTGTTTCGTTCGCGCGTCGCGTCACGTCGCGAGCGGATTTAATTTCGCGCTCGGCAAAAGCGATCGTCGGAGAACGACCGCTCGGCAAACAGCCGTCTGAATGCGAAAGTGACGTTTCCAATTTCGTCGCGGTAACTCGCCATGGCAGCCGAATGCGCCGGCGATTGCGACTAGCGCGACACGCGACGCATTACGCAAAGTGGTTGCCCCGCGTCAATAGTCCACTATTTGCTTTTGCCTTACCGCGTGTCGAGACGCGAGGTGGCGGCTTCGGCCCCACAATGCGACTGATTGGACTGACGGGCGAACGTTTGTGAGCTCTTAAGCGTTGAATGGCCTCGTTATCGGTCACGGCGGATAAGGGCGAAAAATGCGAGCCACCGCGAGAAAGAGAGGCGACGGGGGGGGGCCGCAGATAAACGCGACAACCGGAAGTTTGGTCGTCGCCAAACGTCGCCGGCGATTATCGCGCAAAAGCGCGAGTTATCGGCGAAGAATCCGTTTCGCTTACGGAGGCGCGCGAAGCGCGACTCGAAACTTTCAGTCGTCGCACACAGGTTTCGAACGATCCGTCAGCGGAAAAGATCACGATGATGCTGCGACGGGAAACTGGAAATCGAATTTTCTCGGAAAAATTTGGCGAAGGCTCGTTACACTTGAACGCTTTGACTTTTAACCGTTTGCGCTCGAGGCCCTTTTTCGCTCGAGCGAACCGGCAACTCCAGAGGAGTTAGCTGCTCCCGCTTATTTCATGAGGGCTAGGAGTAGACTCGTGAAGCGATATTCGTTAGGCCAAATCTAAATAAACACCGTTATCGCTCGATTTGCCGCCTCGATCCGAGTGATGCCTGAGAGGCACCTCTCGAGCGCAAAGGGTTAATATTGAGCATCTCGTCGTTACGACGCGAACTTGCGTTTCGCTCGATGCAGGAGAAATTACGCGCGCGATTGTTCCGAATTTCCTGCGGTGTGCGAGAGCGCGAAAGCGCGCGCGAGAACACGCCGAGTCGATGCGTCAATGTCACGACGAGTTATCGAGAATTGATCAGGGTTTTACATCCGTAACGAAGTTCGATCGCTGCGCAGGGACGAGAAAACGCGGACAGGTGTTCTCTGGGGTTATACAAGTCCCGCATAACTTTATTGCTTCTTCTTTTTCTACCTTTCTACCTCTCTCTTCCTCTGAGTGTGTTACATACATAAATATTCGTCGTCACGTTACAGCGTATTAGAGACTACCTCCTATATCACATGTGATAAAAGCTGCGAGAAAGTATAACTCAACGCGGCTATGTACGTACAAGAAAAGCATTTACATTAGTTAAACGCGCGCTCACTTCGACACGGCGCATTTTACGTATGCACCGTGCGTCCGTGAACGTTGTCATGCTCCTTTTTTTTTTCTTAAACCTCTTTTTACAACTATACGCGAGGCAGTGCCAGAGTTGTCGGCTACCAATCGTAACTACTCAATTATCAATCCACGAGACATATTATCGATCTCTGAGATATTGCTCGAGACAAATACTGCTTGCTAAACATGTTAAAAGCTGATACTTTTAAATATCTCTTACAGTTTATCACTAATTTACGCACTAAGCGTCCATCTGACACGCGCTACCGTTGAGACAAGCGGATAGAAAAATATTATTTCAGTTCGCGATTTTATTCTGGAGAAATAATTACTATCCCTAGATACATACAATGCGTTATCTTATATACGTACAATAGTTTTCTTGTTACATGGTACGCGATGTTACATGGTTACTCGGCGCGTCGAAGGTAATTTAACGTGTGAATTTTATTTGGTTTGCGGTTGGTCGTAATCATCGCCCTTTGCTCTCGAACTCCATTCTCCTTCGGAACGTGCTTGTACGAAAGATCGGTTCAGTTGAACAATTAGAAGTAATCCTGTCGCTGGATATTAATACTCGTCTATATCGATAATATTTAAGCGTGGTTTACTCAACTTGATTCAACCGTTCTCTGTTAACTTTCATCGAGTAACGTGTAAAAGAACTGTTGCTATGATTTCCATAAGCTCGTGCGTGAAACATCCCTTCGCGCACCGTGAAAAGAATTTCCGTCGCGCGTATATTTTTCTATAATTTCTCCCTTGGTTTTCTAATTTATTAAAATCTACCGTCGATATATCGCGACTAGTAACAGTATCAAGATCGTTCGTTCCGCAAACATCCGTAGTCTGCTTACCGAGCTCTCCCATCCAGCGACACAAATATTTGTACGGAGCCGAGGCAGAAGTCACATGCACACAACACACGTACGAATTGATTCACAGTAACTCGAAACTTTCTGTGCGATCTTTCGTCAGTGTCGAAGGCTACGTAGAAGATCTGTTTATCTATCTATCTGTTGCACATACACGCACATGTACGCATTCACTCATTCACTCTATCTTTCTCTTTCTTTCTTGCGGGGCAAAGGGCTAATCTTACGTATCACGGGTTCTCCGCGGCGGCGTAGAACTTCATGATTTCCGCTCTGGCGGCTTCCGTGACGGAACGTCTGCACGGGTTAGCGTCCCAATTAAGTCCAGGGCATCCCATTGACTCGAAACACTTGGCGAGACGACTGTTGTTGCGCGAGCAACACTGAACAACCGCCCAGACACATGGTTTAGGACTCTGGGCGGGCGGTCTCAAAGTTGGCGCTGCGGGGAAACTTGAAGTTTTCACACCCTGGCGATTCGGATTGATCCCCTGGAAATGATTCGTCCAATTATAAACTCTGCGATTTTTCCAGATCTCGCATAAAAAAACAAATAATCATGATAATATTACAATGAAAAATACCTGGGTTATTTTTAATATCGCGAGGTACGAATTCGTGTCGCGTAGGAAGAGTTAGCAAAAATCACAAAGATAATTTTACACGAGTTCCCTATAAATTTCGACGGGTAAAATAATTATTTTACGCCACACTTGGCGCGCGTGTCACCCCTCTTTTTGTTGCCCGCTTCTTCTACGATTATTTATATCGCCACTTTCGGCGGGAATATCGCGAAGAGACGCCAAAGAGAGGTGGTAGCGACGGCGCTGCTCAGCGCTCGGTCAATTAAGCGGAACAAAGCAGCGCGGTCGGAGTCGAGGGGTCGATGGGGCGCGCAGGCCTTCCGTGCGGAAACTCACCGCAACTTTCACCGCGATGTTAACGAAGCGCGCACGGCTTGGTAGCGCGAGACAATCGGCCAGCTCGGGTCGGATTCGCCGTGAACAAACCGTCGGTGGACAGCCGGCGGTGAGCTCGGACTGCCGGTCGGAGTGAGGCAAAGTGTTTTGACAGACAAATGGAGGACTCACCGTGAACTCGATCTCGTTCTCGAAGCTACCTCTCAATGACACTGTCGCCGGGCTGGACGGTATGGCGCTGTCTGGGCGAACTATTATCCTAGCGCTGATCGGCAGTGTGTGTAGTCTAGCTACTTCCTGTTGCTGTTTCCATGGATCACCCACCTTCTGTCTCCTGCGACAAGTTAAAAAGCTCGTTTCATCATTTATCCACGTTTCATGAATAGTAAAACTTTATTCCCGGACACGAGTGAATTCTCTTGCCGTCGACACGCTGAAAGTTTCTTTAATTGGCGTCGTTCGCTTGGTCGACCCGGCTACCAATCCGGTTTGCTACCGGTTTTAGCTACCGATCTTAGATTCTACGCGAACGAAGAAATATTTCAGATCCCGTGAACAGAGCGTGTTGAATTAATCGGATGAAATATCGGTGATGATATTTTTCAGTTTTAAATACAGACGTTCGCGTGACGAGAATGTTAATAATCATAATGCGGTAAAGAAGCGCAATGAAGAAATGAAAAAATACAATAAAAAAGTTTCTATCGTGTTAACCCACGTTCCTCGGCCATCGTTTAGCCGTTTGTATTCGCTTCGCGCGAGCGGTCGCGCGGATTTATGTTGCGGCAGCGGCACAATCGACCCTTGACGACAAAGTAACCGTACTTCCACGGCAATAAAGGAGCAAAAGTGGAGCAGAAACAAACTAGCGGACAGACACGGGACGATAGCAGTAACGAGCATTGATAGCGGCGTGAATAAAGTTGGCTGGCGCGTCGCCAATCAGCCCAGCGGGAAACTTCGTTTTCGCGAAGAGCTACCGTTTTCTCGAGGACAGAGTCCTTACTCGTACCGGCTCTCTTCTTCTTGCCGTCGTCTTTCGGCCTCCAACCGGGCCCTTTCCTGCTGTCTCAGCCTCTCCGCCAGCAGCCTGGAGTCGTCTCGTACCAAATAGCTCGGAATCGGTCGGCTGTCCTGTGTCCTTCTGTGTTGCTGCAAACGAGGGTCCTGATCGGGCGACTTCGTGGCTTCCGGCTGTCTCGTTCCTCCGACGGTTCGACCTCCACCCCAGCCGCGTTCCCTCTGCGTCTCTTGCCTCCGTCTCTCAGCTTGCACCCTCGCCTCCTCCAGACGCTTCCTGGCCTCCTCATACCTCCTGGACTGCTCCCTCCTCACCTCTTCCTCCCTTCTAGCCGCCTCTTTCCTTCGTTCCTCGTGCAGCCTCCTCGCCTCTTCCTCCTGCTGTCGCCTGGCGAGTTCCTTCCGTCGCTCTTCCGCCTCGTACCTCTGCTGCCGTTCCCTCGCCACTCTCTCCTCCTGCCTCCTCCTGACTTCCTCCAGCGGGTTTCGCGGATCGATATACGTCGGCGCCCACGGGCCGCGTCTTTTCGCCGCTCCTGGATCAGGGTGTCTGCTGCGCTGCCTGGCCTCCTCGATCAGCCTCCTCTCGTCGAACAATTCGCGACCGATCGTCTGATTGCTCTTCGGCGGTACGTTCGATGACTGTTTCCTCCTGTTGTAATCCTGAAGCCTGAGCTCGTCTTCTTGTCGCCTGCGATATTCATCGTCGTTTCTCTCGTTCGTTCGATTCACGTTGATGGGTCGATTCCGCGCGATGTATTCCCGCAGCTTCTGTTCTCGCCGTCTCTCCTCTTCTTGTACGCGCCTCTCTCGCTCCCAGTCGCGTTGTCTGAGTTCATTCGGGTGACCGACTCGATGATATCCCGAGCGCATCAGGTTCGCCGGCACCACCTCGTTTCCCTCTCGGTCCTGTTGTCGCCTCTTTTTTTCTTCTTGCCTTTGTCTTTCCGACCATTGCCTACGATGCTCGTCTAGTCTTCTTCTGTACACTTCGGAATGATTTCTCGCGGGATCCTTCTGACTCGTTCGCCTTCTTTCCTCTTCTTCTTTCCGCCGTTGCGCTTCTTGCTGCGACCTGTACTGCTCTTGCCTCCTCCTGGCTTCTTCGTCCTGCGAGCGTCTTCGCTCTTCTTCCAACCTTCGTCGTTCTTCCGCTCTTCTTCTCGCTTCTTCGTCGCTTACCGGCATCGTAGATCCCGATCTCCTCGCGTTCTCCTCCTGCAGTCGCCGTCTTCGCTCTTCCTCATCATTTGTGCGAGGAGTTGAGACGTAATCTGTCCGCCTGCGGTATTCTTCATACCGACTCCTCCGCATTTCGTCCCTTCTCCTTTCCTCTTGCTCTTGCCATGTGCTCGGCGTCCTTTGGCCATCCCGTTGCATCCGTCGCAGCCGCTCTTCCTCCTCCCTTCGTTTCTGCTCCAGCATCCGGTCGTATTCCCGCCTGATATTATCGACTTCAGAATTCGGCTCGCGTTGTTGCCGCTCGTGTTTCCCTGCGTCCTGGTGGTATCGCATTTCGTGCTGCCGGCGACGCTCGTTCACGGTCTGCAGCTCGTCGCTGGACACGACGCCCTCGTCCTCGCCGAAGCCCCAATCGGTCCGCCGCTTCGCACGCTTCCTCTCGTCGTCCGCAAATCCCTCGGTATTTGCCTCGGCGAGCCCCAGCAACCGTCGACCGCGACTCTTGCTATCATCGTCCGGCGAAACGGTCTCTCGCTTCGCGTTGACCCCCTCGTCATCTCTCATTCTGGCCTGACCGTCCGACTTTCGCGAATTCTCCCGGCGAATTCTTGATTTCGACGCGATTTCACCCAGATCACCTCGAACCGGCAACTGGTCCGGCCGATGATCGTTCAGGTAGTGGGCATTGAGAACGGGGTCTATGTCGCCTCGGTTCAATTTCTTCCTCTTCGCGGCGAGCTCCTCCATTTTCCTGATTCTAAACAACTCGTCCACCTCCTCGTAGTCCTCCTCGTTTCCGACCGTGGAATCGTAGTCGAGATTCACTATCATCGACGACGCGTCCGGCAACACGGCCGGCGCATTCACTTCCTCTTCCTTGTCGGATGTATCTATCGATCGTCTCTTCGTCTTGTGGGACCACGCGGCGAGGCCCTCGCATCCAACCTGTAGCTCCGGCACGCCACCGACGCCGAAGGCGTCCCTGTTGACCGGCGTCTCGGTTCGTTGCTCCTCGAAGAAGTTCGATTGTCTGTGAAGGCTCTCCGGACTGGTCGTTGACTTAATCTCCGTCGTCTTCGTCTTCGAACTCACGCGATCGACCTTCTTTGGTGCTTTGCTCTTGTTCTTCGTCGGCAATTCCACGGAGGGCGTGGTGGCGGTCAACAGGGCCTTCTCTTTCGACAGATCCAATTTGTATATCTCCACCGAGCCGGGGCCTTGATCCTGGAACGTGTCGTCCGCTACAAAGGGATCGTCCGACTCTGAAAGGGGCACCTCGCGCGGAAGCGTTTCCGGCATCCCGCCGTAATCGACTTTGTCGGCCGCGAATTCCGAGCCGCCGATATTCAGCAGCCATGCCTGCCAACTCGGAGCTAGGGAGTTTTGCTTTGACAAAGCGACGTCCTTCACGAGCTCTTCCGAAGGGAAATTTCGCTCGCTGTTGCGAGATAGGCCAGATGAGTCTGGAAAATCGATTGTCTCTGACTTATAAACACATTTACGAAGTAGTACGATAAGGTCTCATAAAGGGGATTTTTTGCAACTAATTTCGTAGCGATATTATTATTTTATATAATTATTATAATTATTATTTAGAGAGAGATACTGAATAGCATATTATGCCTGAAGCATCGCGTCTATAATCAAACGTAAAACTCGGGATTTCTCGAGGAATGGTCTTTTCGTTCCCCGGTGGATCACATACATATGTACGTGCATATGTCGCGTTTTCATCGCTGCGAATATTGCGAATATATAAGATTTTGCGACGCGGAACTTTTCCGAGATATGTGCAAGGCGAGTAATTGCAGCGCATAGGAAGTTACGAATTTCGTATTGGATTTGAAAAGTTCGAAATGACTCGATATCGATGTGCATCGATGTGCGCGCGCGTGATATCGGTGTGTGCCGATGTACCGAGGTAAATTGGTTGCCGCGGCTCGGAATCAGACGCTATTGAGTAAAATTTCTGTCTTATATAAATTAGATACATTCGGAGGATCGATATTAACAATTTTCACACACCAATACGCGGATTTTGCTCGAAGGATTTTGCTCGATTTCAATTTAATCTACATACACAATTTAATCGGGACAAGATTCTTCCAAAGATATTTAATAACGATCTTGTGAGCGCGACTAGAACTAATCTAGTCGCAAACTGGTAGCGACGTGAATAATGTGAACTTCAATTTACTGCCCCGAAATTCTTGCGTGCTCCGTTATAATATATAAAGCAGTCACGTTACCCGGAAAATATAGAGATCTCCCATTATTGTGTCCTAAATAATAGCCATCGTTATTATCATCCGTCGTCCCATGCTAGCAAACGTGCAGAGAACTCGGAAAAATTATTGTTCACCTTTAAGAAAATACCAGTTTTACTCTACTAATAAGATCATTTGTGTTTCTTTCTTTCCAAATATTTTCTTTTTCGATAAAGTGCGTTCTCTTGAAATTTTATCTACGTTACAACAATGTAACGTGTTAATGCGGATCTGTTATACAGAATTTCTGTTATACAGAGGATGCAAACCGAAATACGCATCTCGGGTTTTATTATCGCGGTGTGAATGTGGCGCATTCAATTATAAAATGAAAGCGGCCGCGTTTGGGGGCTGAATGCGTGTCGGAAATGCGATCTTTTATCAGTCGTGGGCGGTACTCGCTCGATATTGGAATTGCACGAAGACGACCGAGAAGACCTTGATTAATCAGGAAAGCCGGGGGAAAAGCCGGCGAACGGATTTCCATCGGTTAGGCCGAGCGACGCGCTTCGTCGCGACGTGCCTATTCCGTCTCCATTAGACGAGGCGGGCCGACAGAATTAAATCGCTGACGTAACTGAAGAGCCGGTCGAACTAGAGCGCTGTGTACCTACCTAGCGACCAGACCGAAGCGCCGCAGTACAGATTATTTCTTCTTCTAAATTTTCCCTACACATCTGTGTGTGCGTGCCTGTGCTTACTTAGAAAGATGGAGAGAGGAAACGAGGATCTACGCACTATCTAAGATACGCAATCAAGCTTTCGCATCGAACTTTTTCCCAAAATGTTAATAACGTGAGTAATCTTGTTCTTTCGAGAGAATTGACAGCAGAACACAATATGATGATTTATTTCGCCGAACGAACGTAGCGCCGCGAGCCAGACTTACCATCCGCAGAAATCGACCTTTGTGAGCTGATCCAAAGGTCGAGCGGTTGATCCTTGGCCGGATCGTGATCCCTCCAGTCAGCCTGGTCCTGTTGAACTCCGTGGCGGCTTGGGGACGCGGGGGAGTATTGATCGTGGGAGAGGCGGAGGGGTCGCGGGGTGACTGCTCCTACCACACCCGCCGCCACCGCCAGCCAGACCGTGGCAAGAGCCACTGTCACCCCTGGCTGCATCCTCCTGCAATCAAACGGGTATTTCTCGTTATTCTGACGTACTCCGGGTCTCTATAGTGTTACCGACTTACTTAGCTCGCGTTACATTAGAAGTTATCCCTTAATACTAATCCCTTAACCCTTCGCTGCACGCCTCGTGTTTCTTGATATTGTTTTACACAAGGGATTTGATTCTATACAGTCAGGAAATATGCGGACGAGGGAGGATTTTTTTTTCGAATGTATTAAAGCAATTCGAAGTGGGATCTTACTTCAATTGACACACGGTGGATTTTTAATATTTCGAAAATTATTTTTGATACGTTAACGCGTTCTCCTAAAAAGAAGTCAGCTGGTCAAATCCATTGAATTCGTGCGTAAAGTGTACGTACGTCTTATCCTTCGTGTTATCTCGTGTTATCTTTCCGATAAAAGCATTAGACAGATCTGATCTTATTCCTCTGTCCTTCGACGGTCCTACACTATTTCTTTTTTCGCGAACCACACGCACAAAGCTTTGTTCTGTTCTGTCTTATTTGTCTCGTGTTGAAAATCACAATGTGATACCTACATACAATTGAGAGTTAGACGTCAGCGTTAAACGTACCTTTGAAGGATGCCAGAGTAGAGACGCCGGGGCGCGAGAGGTTGTGTCTGAGATTCAAAGAGTCGGCCGTACGGTTACTGTACCGGCAAGATAAGTCCTAATTCAGGACGCACTCCGAGGACTCACTTGCCCGTCGGTACCCGTGCGCGCACACAAGTCACAATGCATCAAATAGCATCACTCTCAGGATCTACCGCGAAAAGTAACGTATTCACCTTTATTCGCTGTAACAAGCATCTAGCAAGCGAATCCTTCTATCCCCAAAGGAAAAAGCCAGTACGGCCGACTCTTTGAATCTCAGGCACAACCTCTTGCGTCCCGACGTCTTTATTCCGGCATCCTTCAAAGGACCGATCCGTCGCTTTGCCGTGGAAGATGAAAGCGCGAGACTGCCTATCGGCCGCGCGACTCTCGAACGATACTTCAAGTAGCTCTCCTCTCCTCGCTCTCTTACCTCTCTTTCACTTTGCTCTCTTGCTCTCTCCCCCCCCTTTCTCTCCTCGATTTCTGGACCCAGCTTCCTACACGCGAATCTGCCGGCACTTTGCGAGCGACACTTGGAGCCCGCCTCTCTCAGCGAAGCGTAGCGAAAGGACGAACAGACAGAGACGACGAGAAGCAACGACGAGCAGAGAGTAGAGGACTCGATATCAACAGCGGATCGAGTGATCTTGACACACTGCCCGCGTCAGGCCGAAGTGGCTAAACTTAATACCGCGGCGAAGGCGAGGAAGGCAGCCGCTCGCAGAATCAACTCGTGTGTACGATGCGCCAATTGACTTCCGCCAACTGACGTCACGTTTCTCTCTCTTTTTCTCTCTCTCTCTTTCTCTCTCGTTCTCCCCTTCTCGTGGTCTCGGTCGAGTTGACCAAAGGACCACCGGTAATTTCGAGCAATTGCGGGGACGTCGGTGGCTGGTTTCTCCGTTATCCACGCGCGAACTCGAATGACGTCACGTAGCGGCGGGGAATTGCGGGGTTTTTCGATGGTGGTTCGCGACGCGATTTCCGCGGTGATGGTTCGCGAGTGACGCTGGACGCGGGAAATACATGGCGGAAACTAAATCGGTGGTTAGAGCCTGGAATTCATTACCAGACTTCCGACTTTTCACTGATAACCTATCGGTAACCCGCTGATAAGGAGCGCTCATGATAACGTAGATCTAAGCGAATCTGCAGGAAAACAAAGTCATCCGTCAACCGCATAAGGAATAATCTCGAACGTCTCGCTAATCATTCTTATTCGTATAGAATTCGCGTTGGATAGGAAAAATAGTTAAAGTCAGTTTCACGTATAAAATTTTATTAACGTCTTCCCTTTTCGTCGAAATTCTAGAAATTCCGATTTCTGTTCTGTTTCGGATTCTCGGCTTGGCTAACAATCGGTGTAGCGATCTGGAAGTAAATGAACAAAACCACACGATATATTGTTCGATTATTAGATATAATAATATTGATACGTTCCGTGATTTATGACCTCACTTATGTCGCCGAGGATTCGTCATAATGTTTTCGAATATTCGGTTAAGCCTGCTTTGAGGAAAACGATATTTCAGGATATGTATAAAAGAGAGAATGTAGAATATTAGGAGCTCGGCCGTTAATTCCCGCATGGAAAAAGGAATTAGTTATTCATATAACACAATTGAAATTTGAGTTTTTAATTATAAGAGTTAAAAACTAGATGTTGGGTCGAAAATAATGAGTTAAATTAACTAAATTTCAGTTGTATTATACGGACAGCTAATATTTACTTGTGGAAGCTAGCTGTGAGAGCTTTTTTTTTTTTTTTTTTTTCGTGCAGTATCCGAAACGCACGCAAATAGAAAGAGAGTTGCACGAGAGGATTTTATAACCGCCTCGGTGCACCGAAAAATAAAATCTCATTATGTCAACAACGCGAGTGCATTAATTTGCGCGAAGTTTCAGCATTTCCAATTAACCTACCGGCCAACAACTAAATATTTTCCGTGTCTGTTCTACCGAAGGACACTTCATTCCCCGCGTAAGAACTTTTGATCTCGGTACGAGCTAAAGGAATCCTTTGGAATAAACTTGGGGAAAATAATCAGGCGGTGCCTGATTCGGAACATTTTCATTCCGTGTCGGTGGCAACAAATGCGACAACATTCTTTAAAAAGCGTTTCGTAGTGAACATAGCGAGCAGATGTACGCGTTCAGATTTTGTCATCGCGTCTAGCTAGTTAGCGCGGTTTATTCTTAGCTACTTCTCTCATCATTCGGTATCTATCATCGAAAGGAAGCGCGGTTGATCGGACACTGTGTAATAGACTCTAATGCGTCCATATCGTCAGGAAGTCAATTAGAGTAATCGGATTCCCTTTTTTTTTTCTTATTCAACGTCCAGCGACGTCGAGCGCCGGCAGTTCACGATGCCAGAGATAGCGCGCGTTCTCCTCTCGATATCGCGTTCCGAATCGCCGATGTACTGGTTGCATACCAGCCCGCGGAATTACGGGATTTTCTTTCCGTCGATCGGCATTATACCGTATCTTAGCGGTACGGCGATTAAACCGATCCATTGGCTCGCGCGCGAGAGAGGGATGCGTGATTTCATCGCGAGGAGGCGCGAACACGCGCGAACTAGAAAAATATCTGTGCCGGCAAACGAGGATTTATTCGTCGCCGCGAGCGAACTCGCAGTTTAACGGCGGGATGAATTATTCGCCGGTGATGCGTGAGACGCGCGACATGTAATCGTAATATATTACCGTGTCGTGCATCATCATTTTCGACGGTGGCGAAATAAGAATAGTAATCCGTTGACAGTCGACGCAAATACGCAAATACGAATCTTTACAGAACGAACATTCGCGGAGATTATCATAAGTTAGCCAGCCGAGAATAACGCCTGCTATCGAGCGTCTCCTAATTGCTGAATGTTACATGTAATGCTCGATCGCGCGGCTATGGGGTAGAGTGATTAATTAGTAATAGACTGTGCCTGTAATTAAATGATCGCGCAAACTCGTGTTTCGAGCGAAGCTCGACGTTGTAAACTACAATTACGGTTAGCATGGAGTGGGATATATAACGGCTCTGCCGAACTACTTCATTCGCTTACATGCATATTCATGCTTGCCAATACTGCTCGACTTGTTTCGTCTCGATATCCGGACGGGCGTCTCAAGAAACGTCAAAACATTCGCGTAAGTGAGGTATTTTACCGTATCAAATATCTCGTCTTATTTCATCACATAGGGGTCAACGGTCTCTGTCACGATTTTTGCGAGACATTTCGCTACATCTTGGAGAAGAGTTCGATATAGTTCTAATTGCGGGTAAATTTGCTTTCTCACTCGCGAGTACAACGTTTAACGTTATCATACAACTACTGAAAGTCACAAGTTGCCACATTTAGCGTTAAATACTGGTCGTAAGCGCGCACTTAACCGACAAACAATTTATTTCCCCAAACAAAACCGGCTCGTTGTGTTCTTATTCGGATCTTTAATTACGGGGATGCTCGCGGCGTCGCGAACTTAATTGCACGAATTGTCCTAGACAAAACGCGGATTAAAGTTCCGCCGATAGTCGGCGAGACGCACGAGTTTCGCTTCCGCGTCCGACTCGCCTCCCAAATCTCACCCTCACCCTGTCTGTCTCCCTCTCCTTCTCTATTTCTCTTATTCCCTATATCTTCGTCTCTTACCCATTCATCTCGTGCGGCCGGAGGCAACGGAGCGAGACACGACAGGATGAACTTTCCTTTCGCGTCTAACTCCGCGGAAGATCGTTATAGTCGCCTATTCGATCGCGAAATGCGGTCAGTGTCAGGGATGAAATTCGCAGAGCGAACCTGAAGAGAACAAGAACGCGGCGGCTGCGATTTTTGCCTTACGCTGAGCCCGCCGCGAATACTTGTAATCGACTTAATGAGATGTGGAGACGTGAAATGAATGCAAAGGTAGATACATATTTTTCGCGCACTTTCCTGAACTTTTCGTACTTTCTCGTAATATGGAAATGAACCGCATTGTAACCCTCTCACATTTTTCCCATCAGCGCGAACGCACATTATCGTCTGCGTCCCTTTCATCCCTATCGCACGTATAATCGCGATGTACAGAATATCCCGGGATCTAACGGTACGTTTTTTACGTTCGCGGATTCTTTGGACAATTTGAAGTCGATTTTATTCCTCGTTTAATTTTAAGGGAGAACGTTAGCGCAAATCTATAATCCGAGGCTCAGTCACAGGATCCTGAGTCGGGATTTTTATTCTACATTAATCCTGCAAATTTCATCGAACTTGAAGGATTAATGGGGAATTTCGGAGTATTACGTTATATATGCTATTGTTCTACATTTGATATTAGACACTGTTACGGCTGTTCTCTCTGAAATCTTCTATTGAAATTTAGAGAGAGATTTATCTTAAAATAATATTCGGTTATTTCAATATTCTATTTGCATTTAATCTTTTTTTTATCATTTGTCTACAGAGATAGAGTATGTACAATAAACAAATATATAATAAATATGGATAAATTAAGAAATTAAAGAAAATGGGTTAAGAAAATTATAAATATTTTTCTTTCGTGATCTATCTATTATATTTTTGGAGTTCAAGATTTTGATAGGATTTGAATGGGTGAAGAGGAAAAGTTCTAAGAGCAGAGACAAATTGTATGTTTAGAAACACTGATAGAAATTTCAATTTGGATTTGGTACAATAACAAGGTTAAATAAATGAGAAAAGAAAGCGTTGATAGACTTAAAACTTGCGGCTTGAGGAGCATTACTAAAGACACCAATCGGCACTTGCGAGACTCACAAAGAATTCTAAATTTTGTCTCAGGGCACCTTCGATACGTGCAATTGTCCTGATTACTTCAATCGCCTCGAAAGTTTAGAATGTTATGAAAGTTGATATTTTGTTATCATGTTCCGGTCATCGAATGTGCGCGTCATTGATCGGCGCGCGACGTTGCCCTTTTTATCGATTGTTTTGGTACTCTTGCGTCGTTACTTTTCCATGTCCGAATACATTACGTTTCGACACCTCGACGCGGACTGGTGCATTATTTATCATTCCTGTCGACTTTAAAATATTTAATCGGATTATCGTCAGTTTCGCTTTAACCCTAATCGTGCAAACTGGGATCATCATGGGCCCCAGCTGACTCACGTTTTTATCGCGTTTCTCTTTATATTTTCAATAAAATAAAATTTTAGATGAAAAAACATTTGTGATCATTGCTTTACATAATTCTATTCTATAGACTTCAAAATATATTCATGATTTTGTATGAATTTTATTAGCACTTTTACAAACTTTAAATAAGCGAGAACACGAATGACCTCAGTGTGCCAGATTAAAGTGCTAAGAAGATGTGTACACGATTAAAGTTAATTAACGCACGTTTCTTTGATCGAATCGTATTTACGCGAGTGTCAGTGCCACAAAAGAATAACCAGAGTGTCACGATGGAGTAGTCTAGATCTAAGCTGAATTGGATAGCCAGGATGGAGGAAGCAGGATGCCGAAATATGAGCAACGATACATTGTATTCCAGATATGTCAAATCACTTATTACACTTATTACACAGAATATTTCCGATTTTAGCGAAAGTTTTACAAGTACATCGAGAATAAAGTGATATCTGAGTCGAATTTAGGCTGAGATTCATAGCACGTCGTTATTTGATAAATAATTTTTCGTGACAAATATACGTTGGAAAATAATATTATCGGATACATAATTGTTTTTACAGCTTCTTATCAGCTCTCTTAAGAGCTTTAAATTCTATCAATACTTCCAACGCTAGAAGAAAAAAAGAGATTAGGAGGATAAAAATGTATTGCTTCTTTGACCTCTTAATCTTTATTGGATTATTCAATATTCACTTATATTTGATTCTATTTGCAACTGCGTAAGTTATATAAGTTATATAATTAATACGCTGATTGAAATTAAGAATAAAAATGAAATGTTAGCGAAATATTGAGATAATCGAATATCAAATAATTCTGCAATAAATCTTTTTTAATACCCAACACAGTAACCATTGTAACATCAAGGTAGGACAATAACTCTTCCTTGTATAATGTTATATCTCGAAATTCTCCATTGGTTCTTCAAGTTCGACGGAATTTGCAGAATTTGCGGAATTAATATAGAAGCGAAATTTCGGGGCGGTTGACGTCAAAAATTGAAAACTCGCGTCGTACGATAATCTCCTTCGGCAAGCGCGCTGAAAAAGGATAGATTCTCCAACGATTGATAAAGGACTCCCTAAATAAAAAGCGTTTTTCTATAAGTCCGTGAAGATCACGCGTTGTTACGTCGGGGAAATCGCCGCATCGGGAATCTCTCGTAGCTGCCGCAGCGTACAGCCGATTGCCGACGCCGATTTCGTCGGGAACGCGCGCGATTCGCGCGCGCGCGTTACGAAACCGCTCTCAGTAAACCGTCGGAAAAACGATCGCCCGGGGATTTGGACGGGCGACGAGACAGCTGCGGGCGTTTATTATGCGGCGTGGAATCGGATTAGGATCGCGTTCGACAACGCGCGCGCGCGCGTATGTACCTCGCGTTTGATCGTGGCCGATAATAGCCCCAGCCGCGCACTGGATTTCTCCAGAACGGCCGCTAAAAACGACGTTTGCCCACCGTATATACACGCGTACCGCCGCTCTCGGTCACCCTCTCTCTCTCTAGCGGCCGGCCCGCTATCGATCGTGCGCCGGTTTCGGCCTGACTTTTTGCAGATAACGTATTGAAATATTGGAGCTTTACGCGCGAGTCCCAGGCGGGACGAACCCTCGCAGGTGCTCGCGATCTGCGTATGTACGAGGAACAGAGGAACAGGATCTCTTTTCTCTCCCTTTCTCCTTCTCTATTCTCGACCATCGCGCGGCCTCTCCTATCACGCGAGCGGCACTAAATTTTTCTTCGCGCGCGCGAACGATTTCGACCGTCGGAACTCTAGTGCCGCTCGTTATATCTTTAGCCACCCCCCAGATGTCGAGGTGGATGCATAATGTATCGAAAACGAGCATTTGCTGCCGCGCGACGTGCGATCTCGTGAGATCCGCCGGTATCGCTATGCATTTTACCACACGATCGAATATGCGAAGCCGCCAGCGCAGCGTTTTTTCTGACGGGAAAATTCGACGGGGAGCGGAATTACGGGAACACGTTTGACTCCGCCGTTCGAGAACGCACGTCCCGACTGCTAACGCACTTTCGTCCGGGGAAAAAATATTCCTCGAGTGCATTCGTCGAGAATGAACGTGACGAGATCTCGGGCGAGACAGCGCGACGGGCAAAGGTCTCTTTGATCGTAGCCTCTCGATCGAGACGCCTTTCCTCGTCACCGTTCGACGAGAAGTCAAGGAAAGCGGCGTTAGCGTATTAAAGTGGGCCGCATCGTACGGCGCGTTGCGGTCGAAGGTTAATTGCGACTTAATGGGCGGCCTGCTTTCCATCATTACACCCGTTACTCAGCGCTACCGCGGCGGATTCCTTAGCGCAACGCGTGCCTTCGAGATGATTTATTTATACAAGCGACTTACATTCAACGCAGCGTTCCGTAAAACGATGCGCGGGCGTGTCAGTGGGTTTAGCGTTTCGCAACGAGTGCCTGAATATCCTGCTCGTAAACTCTGTCCTCTCTCTCTCTCTCTCTCTTTCTATATATATATATTTATATATATAATTCAAGTATAAAGTTGATAAATACAGCACATGAATAAATTACGAGAGAGTGCACAGCATCTCGCGCAAGATGGTGCCAGGATTACGAGATTTGCGACGGAGTCGTCCGGTTTCGACGTAACTTCTCGCGCCGTTCGTACACGCCGGGTCGTTTTGAAATACGTATATATCGGGAACGACGGCGGCGGCGTGGCGGCTGCGGCGGCGAATATTCCGAAAGCAATTTGCATTTTTTCCTATCCGAGGAAAATTTCATCCGCGGCTTATTGTGGCTCGCTCCGGATCGCTAAGAGCTTTCCTCTCTTGCATTCTTGAGCGCTTAAGTTCCCGCACTACTTAGAGAATCGCGTACATATACTTCTCTTTCTCTTTCTCTCTCTCTTTTTTCTCAAATACTTGTAATTCCACGGCCTCTGAGACCTCGATATTGCGGCTTTCTCTCACCGGTGAAAAATTTTTTTCGTTGCGATTTCACGATGGGCAAAGTTCGCATAGTCGTAACAATAATAAGAATCGCGAGAATAAAAACAAACGAGAACGTTTTTCGCCGTGTAACGTGGGGCGATTATCCGCGAAGAGGCCGTAACCGGATGTCGTGAGTGCGTGCGCGTTTAATTGTTATTACATTGCAACAGTAATTAGATGACGTTGCTGACTCGAGTAACTCGATTGAAATAACGGATATACTTTCGTAATTACCGGCTACCATCGTGCCTGGCGCTAATCCATTTCCTTCGCGACTAGTTGCCCGGAAAACCCGGCAGCAAATTATTTCCTGATCTAAGTGCTCCCACATTCCGCGTGCTCAGTTTACGAATTCTCGCATCGATCTTACGTTAATTCTGCATGCTAAATCGACGCCAGGAAAGAAAATACGTGAAATATTTCGGGAGGATCTTTTTACGAGCGGAAAATGAGGCAAGAATGTTTCCACACTCCGTGCGTTAAAATGGAACAACGTTCTGAACGTCTTTTTACGAAAACCGGACGAAATTTTTTAATGAATCTTGTCGAACAGCAGAGACCGCTTGCGTAGCGACGGACTGCATTGTGTATCACCGCCGATCGATTAGTGTTCGCGCTAATTGAGGGGAAACGACGATCGAGCAAAAAATGTCAGCTAATTAACGCGAGCGCCCGCATCACCGCTAATCGGCGCGGCGGGTCGGGCCGCTAAATGCGATTATTTATTAATGCTGAGCGATTTGTAGCGCGGCTGCCAACGAGCGCCAAGGAGAGTAATGATCTCATTCATCTGATAATGTAATTGCGAAAGCCGCCGAGCAAATAAAGAATCGTCCCCGCGATTTCCCCTCCGTCGTGCTTCGAGATGTTGTCCAGACCGCACTCTGCCAAATCGACTTTAATTCGGGGTCTCTTGTTTTATCGCCGAAAAAAGGGGATGTGAAATCTGAAAGGGGGACATGCAAATTAATTAATTATAATGTTGCTACTTTCGATATTAAAATCTGAAAAATAAAATATATATATATTAAAATATAAAATTTTTTAGAACGTGTGTATTAAAGTGCATTACAAATATGCAATGCATATAATATGATCGGGATACGTTGAATAGATTATAGCAACACCTGCAGTTGGATTGAGACACATGTTTATACGCAACCGCTGTATAATTGTTGAAAATCGCCGAAAATTGGTCGTCGCCCGTCGAAGAAACAGTTGACTCATGTCGTGTGTTGCACGTGTGTAGTATATATGATACATGTATGTATGCATGTGTGTGTGTGTGTACATATGAGAATCTAATAAGTCCCTGCAGTATTAAACGTCAAATTTGCAGGTAAATGAGTATCGTATAGTGTTGGGATAATATTATTGTGTATTGAAACTGCAAATATTAAAATCTCCAAACTGCAAGTTATCGCGGCATCAAAAACACGGAGGAATATTAAATTCATAAATAGGAAGGACATTATAAAATGATATCATTCGCGGTGAGCATTAATAAAATTTGCTTCTCTCTCGTAGAAGAGGTGAAGTGAACACATGCAAGCGATAAAACTGCGGATCTTTTTGTTAACAAAAGTGAAATTCGATGTAGAGTAAAAGTTTCCATTATCGAGTCTGACCCTATTACCGACAGAACCCAATTTTTTATTAAATTATAAAATGTAAGGTGGTCGAAAATAGTGCGATGAATTTGTTCAAAAAATTTTAAGTGTTAACTTTCATGTTATATTTTATCAGGCATTAAACTTTTTTTACAATTAAAAAATGTTTTTAAATTATTTGACTTTAATTTTGTCCTCTCTCTGGCTAAATATATTAATTATACGCACGCAAATGCAAAGATTCATAAGCAACATTTTTCGTATCTTGACGTAATATCGAAATTTTCTTCCTCAAAATAAAACTTTATATTTTTAATTAGAGCGATAAAATATGTATCCTAATTCTTTTTTATGAGATAAAGATAGGTGTCGGTAATAGGGTTCAATTCATATGTGTATTTCATTTATCGAATCCGGTAATAGACTGCTCGTGATGTGAAAAGATCCGATTACCGCTTTCAGTGACAGTTCTCAAATACGCTTAACTTCAAATGTGCCTAAAAGATCGTTAATAGAGGTACGGTATTACACTTTATAAGCCGGTTATTGGAGCTCGGTATAAAGTCCCATATTCCACAATTGACACTCGATAATATTCTCACTGTACTTCCTGAAGGCTCACACAACAGTTCTTTTGAATAATAAGAGAAAAAGACTTCATTTGTCAATATAAAAGTCCAAAAATGAATATTGTAATTAATGTCTAAATATTGATGTGAAATAATACGGACATCTGGAAATAATAAAATAATCTCTATTTATTGATATATTCAATCGGGATATGTTCTTCAAACTTCGGTAATAGGGTCTGTTACCCTATGTAAGAACCTTCTTGTCGCGACGGTTCTCGCTTAAAAATCGACGTCGCGGAACGCAGATTATAGCGTGGCCGTCTTGTGCGAAAAAAGAGAGAGAGAGAGCGCGCGCTTTATCGCTTCTCTTGATTTTCTTCGTCAAAGATTTTAATATCCGCCGGTTCTTTTTTTCGGGCACGACGGGAAAAACATCTTTGGAGATTGTCCCCGTAGAGCGTGATAACGCGACGATCGTTTACAATCAAGACGGCTACACTCGCCGCGAACGTTAAGGATATACCAACACAACATCATTCTTTGTCGGAGCTCCGCTATACGTTTCTTGCTCTTAAGCGGTCCCTCCGTTGCAGACGACGCTTTAATCTCGATAAACTATCGGCAAATTGCATGGAAAATAGAAGGGGATGGAGACAGAAAGAAGAGAAAAAGAGAGAAAGAGGGGGGAGAGGGGCAAAATTTTGTTGTATCTCTCCTATATAGGATGAGATAGAAAAGAGGAGGAAAGCGGAGAATCTGGATATGCCTGATGAGATTCTATTCTTATCCCGTAGAAAGTTATATTAAACGTCAATGGTGCTTTTGTTATTAGGGCTATTATCCCTTCGAGTATTATATATCGCGACAGATTTGCACATTGTAATCCCCACGGGTCGTCGTCGATCCATGACACCCACTCATTAAAATTCCCCGTATTCTTCCGCGGTAATAATTACTTTTCTTTCATACGGGCGAGATGACTCTTCTTTTTTGCTCCCGTTATCCCTTTCTCTGTACTTTCCGCACGTTCCTAGAATATTAATTCAGATATTTTGTCCACCGTGGCGAGAGTAATAAAAGTCGACTCGCACATACAGCTAATTTAACGTTAAATACGCACTAAGCGGGCTTTCTTGCGCAGCGGAATAATTAAGAACTCGGTGTATTTCGTAGTAATATGCAAGAGAGCTGTCTCCATAATTTTCCGGCCCAACCTGCCGTACATAAAAGCCCCCTGGCGGAATTGCGTAAAAAATCGGGAGGGTCGGCCGAGCGGAATCCGCGGGAAAGGGTCTCTCAATTCCCGAGTTGAATCCATATATTTTACGAGATATTTCGCGCGATATGACGAGGCGGGTGTGAGGCAAAGGTCATGCGTAGCTGACGCGAGGCCTGCGGCCGCAGAACTTTCCGACGCAATTATAAATTAACACATTAGTATCGTGAGCTGGCAGGCGCGTCAACCCTCTCGTAGATCGAGAGTGTCGAGCGACGTTATCACGTTAGTCGCGAGCGAGCGAGCAAAATAATTAGAGCGACCCGGTATATACAAGCTCGCAGAGCCGAGAGCCTATTTCGAACTAACCGGATAAACCCCCGTGGGCATTAATCGCCGACACTGTGGATGCCGGCCCCGACACGTGTGCGACGTTACGGCGAAATCGCCGATGACTTGCGACTTCTTCGACGTCGGCCTTAATTCTCCGCCCTCGTCCGGCGCCTTCAAATACCGGAGATACACTTGTCAATAAGAGACCGAAGCTCCGGGCGCAATCCGCCTCCGCTCGCTCGTGTTTAACCCTCAACTTGACCGATCGCTTTCATGTCGTACGTCTTCATTTTTCAAACTGACTTTTCATGACACGCGTTTTTCACCCGCGATTGAACGGAGCTCTTCAATTTTTTCTTTTGCAAAAAAACGCGATAAACGAAGATACGAAAATATATTTATTTATATGCTGTTCTATATTATTTATTTATATGCTGTTGTATTATTTATCTGTCTATTATTTATATCTATATATTTTTTTATTCGATATCTATTTTTATTTCTATTATATTTGTTTCTGTATGTATACTGTTACAAATTCATTTGCCCACGCTGAAAAATGAATTTGATTGGATCTACCTGACAATCAAACACGTTTTGGTTGAGGGGAACAAAATTTCCAGTTTTCATGAATCAAATTTGATTCGTATAACCAGAAATTCCGTTTCTTTCCAAAACGCGTGCGTGATCGTCCGTTAAATCCAACTAAACTCGTTTTTCAGTATTTTTCTCGAGCGAACTAATTTTTCAAAGTGCCGCTTCAAAAGCGCTCACCTGTATGGATGTTATACGTAAAAGCGCGATAAATCGCGCGAAAGAGCCGATTAGCGAAATTGCGCGTAAACAACGAGTGCGTGACAATTACGCCCTGGCGTTACTTTTATCACGCTCCTTACTTACTCCTCATTGAGCGGCGTAGTATCGTTTGTTCGGCGAACAATCCAGTTTTACGTCTCCCATGACGAAGCAAGGTGCGCCGTATAAGCCATCGATGGCTAATTGCCTTAATCGCTAATTACTTTAATGAGCGATAAAGTTGGATACCGCTTGTCGTAACGCCGGCGCGTTGAATTAGAACGCGCATCGCGAGTGTGCATCGCGCAATCGTACGCAGCGTGGCGCCATATATAATGCCACTGAAAATAAAACACGCGAGTTATCAAAGCCAAGGAGAAATATTATCCGGCGCCGTCGTTTGATTGCTAAACGTACTCGTGACCGATGAGATAAAATATGCGCGCATGTCTCAATGTTAATGCAATTTTGATCGACGAAAAAGATGGAAACGCTAAAAAGATTAAATCGCGAGATACGAGTTGTGCCGAATTACCGATGTGATAATAAATCAAATAAAATGTACAAAAGTGGACGTTATTGAAAAAGCATGGAAAATATATAGGGAGTCGAATAAAATATACGAGGGAACAAAATTTACTCTGTCGCTACTGATGACGGACCAATGCAAATGTTATTTATTAGATAAATCTCCCGATAACGCCGTTGTAAATATTGAATTAGACCGGTCATGGAAATGCAAATTTACGCTTAATTACGCCGACGTTTCGGTGTAACGAAGGCGAAACGATAGTCGTTTATATATCGCGCATGCAGTTGATCCCAACTTCGATAATTAATTTTGTTACGTAACATCCGCGAGACTTGTCCCTCCTCTCCCTTCTCTTCCCTTCCGCGATTCGGCGCCGCGAGCGGCATGATTACCGCGTCGTTTAATTACTCTTTTCATTGATAACCCCGTATTTCGGGAAACCGACTTGCTTCGTGAAAGACGACGTCTCGTGCCTCTAACGACACCAAGCTTTAGCCAAATCCCATATCTTAAGAAAATATCAATTAGCTGTCATCGATATTCCGGTTACAGTCTTTGTACCCAGACTCAAAATAGATCGTCGGGATCCGAGAGAGATTATAGTATTAGCTCATCGTGCCGCGCGGATGTTTGCAAAACCTTGACGTGTCTTAACGAAATGCTATCATAACTCTGGTAAAAATATATAATTTTCCTAGACACCCATCCAGTTGCTGTTTAGTATTAATCTATTCTTATTAATATATTACGTAGAAAATGGACAAGAACTTGATAGAGTTTTATTCAGAGGTATTTCTAGTTCATTTTTTATAATTATTGTATTTTAAGGTTATACTGCAGAATACTGTTTACGTACCTATTGTATGTTATATTTAATAAAAATTATATATACATATATTATAAAATTTATATTTAAAAAAAATCTAATATATTATATATTTAATATGTACTTTTTTTCTTGACCCAGAATTTGGTATCGTAGAATTTATTATAAGGACGCGATATAATTTATTGACCCATAATTAGAACGTATGCATTAACATTTATAATTATAGTTATTATCCTTTTTATTAAGATCAGTTAATTTTGAATTACGTAATTCCGTTTAAAATCCGTGATGTTTATTGTTGATATTGGTATTCCCAGTTCTTTTTAATATTCGACTGTCGGATTTTTGTAAATATATAACAGTTATTATATTCTTAAATAACCCATAATTAGAGCAGTTTTCGTTCAGTAAATAGGTTTAGACTTTGCGCGTCGTTTGTGCGCATTAATTGCAGGAAAAATGTTGCATCTTAATTGGCACCCCAAGTAATTTTCTCTTCAGTTATTAGACAGAAATTAATCAACTGTCCAGTAACTGCTAAAAAATGCGCGACCAGGGATTTCTACCAGAGATTCAGCACTTTAAACAATTTTTTCCTGCATCCATAAGTCATTGTTCATTTCTGTTTGACGCATGCGAAATTGATCGGCGCCTGAAATGATTGGTTCGCGTAGACTTCTTTTTCCGTCGGTGCGGTTCGTTGATTTCTAATCGAACGGGTATTCACAAATTAGTCGCCGTACATCAAGCAAGATACAAATGGAACGAATGGGAATGAAGCGACTTCGAAATGTCAATGCATTCGCGAAACCACGCGATTTCGCGGCGTTACGAGTTTCGTCGGCGCTTCGCTCGTCGGTTCGACTTCGCGACGAAACTTCGCGTTTCGAACTTCGCGTACGTAGTTTCGCTTCGCGAAAAGCTCGAAGACTCGTGACAGCTCTCGATGTAAAAGAGAGAGATAGACAGAGCATCGAGTTGAAATCGGATTTGCGAATCACCTCCTCCGCTCCCGCGCCGGAAGAATTCATTTGCCGCATAACGCATAACGCGGCTACATTCCCGTCGGATTACACGAATTCCGCCACGCGCGGAATGCTCGAACCGCCGACACCCATCGCGATCTAATGATTTCGAGTTCCGTCGAAAGGGCGAGAAGTTAAAACCACAACAAAGACGCTCACCCGCGTCGAGATACGTCTGTGCACGCGAACGTTTCCGAAGCTCTTCCAATTTAGAAACCTTCAACCTCGCGACGCAACGAGCGAAATCCGGTTCAGATTAAAATATTCAGCCACTTGTTATCGCGTGGCATATTGAGTAGAATTAAAATATGTTTCTAGGAAATATAGGACACACATATACAAGTTGCTATTTCACAATTCGAAATACATGCGTTCAATTTGTTAAAAATAATTAATCCGCGCGGCAGGCGTATGTCTCGCGAAAGTATTCATGTATTTATCAGGCGGATATTTTCGCGGTCGCCCTTTGGCTATATCAAAATTATTTGATAATTATAATATAATATGTACACACAGAATTAAATAATTACTCCAGCACTCCTTATTAAGTTTTTACTTGAATCAAGTAATATTTGCTTGTGATCTAAGTGAAATATTTTCCAAGTAAAATATCTATTTGAATTGATATTTATTTGATTGGATCAAGTAAAATTTATTTCCAAGTAAATTTACTATCCAAGTAAAAATTTGCTAAGGAGTAATGAAGCAATTATTTACTCGAATCTAGCACTTTTTTCTGTGTATAATAATTTGATGATACACGAAAATGTGTAACTTAAGATTTTTTAGACCCTCAAATGGAAAAGAATATCGCAGGTTGCTTCTCTATTGACAATTCGGGGATTATATTAAAATTATGTTACGAAAATATCTGGTAATTTTTCCACACGCAAATATGTATGTAGGCGTTTCATCGCTCTTGGCATTTCGAGAATTGAACACAGCGTTCTCCGATTAAATCGTCGATCCACTTTGCTCCATCTGGCTGGGATTTGCCCGGCCCGTTGTACGTAGGTTAATTGTTCGCGGGCAATCAGAAGGAATTGCACCGACCAACATGGCGCGGTTCGAGTAAGTTCACGGTCGAGTCGAGCATTAATACCGCCGCAATCGAGATCGTTTAAATGTTTATCATCGCGTGCGCTGGTTATCGTGCTAATGATTGTGATATATGAACATCGGACGGTTCAAGATTCGTGCTCGAAACACTCGGATACATCGTCACCGCTAAACTATCCTTAATTTGCCGAAATTAATGGGCGTGCATTGTTTGTCTCTCGGAGCGGATTGTGTCGCACAATATGCTCGAAAGAACTGTCAGGAACTCGAGTCTCACGAACCGATGAAGACTCCGAAGAAGTTGTTGCGTCGGAATACGTTACCGATATCTTCCACTTGACGAAACAACCGCGTAAAAAATTTTCTGATATTTGATTGGAATTTATTCCGATTTTCCAAAAAAATGATGGATTCTAATTGGGAAATCTATAAAGATTAGAGGTGTAATATTTTAAAAGTGCTAAGTAGGGAATCCAGACAGATTCCATTTTCCTTGTCCAAAATTTGCTTAAACTTTTCTTTTTTAAGATTTCTCTTTTATATTTATGTTAAACGAAATATCTGAAAAGCTTTGAGTAAGGCAAATGGGATTCATCTGATTTCCCATATAGAAAATCCACATAGAGGATTTAATTGGGATCTATTCTGATTAACCAACTAAATAAAGTTGCGATTCTAGAGATTTTAAGTTGGGAAATCCAGATAGATTCCATACACACACACATTTGTTCTGCCCAAGAGTTTCCTACAATTTTGTTTTATAATTGAGATAAGAATGGGACTCCTAATTGGTATTGCAATATGTTACACTTATTTGAGATAAATTGGGTAATCTGATCAGAATTTGTGCTATATTTGGGAATATTCGAGAAATTTCCATACGAGATGTTACATTTATTTGGGATAAGTTTGGGTAATTTTATCAGAATCTATGTTATATTTAAGAATATTTGGGAAATTTCCGTACAGGCAGCCACATTAGCGTCAACTCGTATTCGATATTTTTCCAATAACAATCTTTACAGCGATAATTTAATTTAATCCGTCGACATGGTGTTTACGAGTTTTATAAAAAGATACATAACGGAGTCTATATGTAATTGCGATGGCAATTTGCCAAGGTATTCCCTGTGGTATGCTTTGTTGCTTTTCTCTCTCCGCGCTTCAAGATGCGTTAATAACGCAATCACATCGCCTCGGCTAAATGTGTTAATTAAGAGGGCGGAAAACTTAGATAAGTCTAGTGAAGGATGCTATGTTCGCGCTTGTGCGGAACTTCAAATTAGCTCGTTACTGGCGTAGCGAGTTTTAAACGAAAAATTTCTTAATCCGAGACTTCACGTGAGGAACCCCTTGCGAAGACGCGAGAAAATAAGGTTTTGTTTACTTCTCCCCCATCTGTCGTGTTTTTTCCGTGTATTGAGCGACTGTCGAACAACAGTCTCCTTGCTCGTTCCCTGTAAGATAAGGACAGCTGTTTTTCGCAACATAAGTAATTAAATTGTGTGCTAATTTAGTTAGCAATTGGGTAAAAGTTTTCAGGAAAATTAAATTAATAACGAATATTATCAAAGTTCAGAAAGGTCGGTTCTTATATGGAAGAGTGTCGCCGCATTTCATTTTTCCGAAAAAATTTGGTACGTTTGAATACAAGATAGATAATTTCACTTTTCCACAATAATATTAATAATGACATTATTAATATTCAAATGGTTGTGCTTGATTTCTCATATAGCCTTATATTTGTTTTATCTTTCACTTAGCTTAACATTCTGGAAACGTTTTTTCCATTCTGCAAAATGCGCATTATTTCCGTGTCTTTTTCTTTCTCTCTTATCTTCTTCGAAGATTACACGCCATTTAATAATGCAGTAAGAACAAAACACATGCGCTATCGCAAAAATAGACAAGTAATGCGTCTGGCGTTAGGGCTATTTTGTTCCTCGGAGTGCCTTCTCGTGTTGAGTTAACGTCCAGGATAGGTAAAACTTGAGATGCGCCGTGAACCCCACATCGTCCGGCGCGCAAGTTTTCCTCCTGGGAAATTGCCGAAATTGTATGCCGACGAGCGACAGCGCGTAACATCCAACCGGATCTTATTCGGCGTTGTGACCGCGTACGTGGAAGATCATTAGAACAGCGGGTCATACGGAGTCATACGCGTTAATAGCGTAGAAGCGATGTGACTCGTGATAATTACCGTAGAGGGTTTGTCGTTTCGTCTACTAGTCGCTCACGCGCGTGTATAGTGTCGCTTTGCGTGCGAATCGCGAGTTTTCACATCGAAAAACCGGTTTGGTCGAAGGAAATCGAATTTCTGGCTATAAGAACTAAATCTGGCTCTTACCAAAACGCGTTTGGTTATTCATTTTCAGATTGATCGAACCAAACTAGTTTCTCAATGTACAGTAAAATGAATCTCCTCGATAGCGTTTAAATGATAAAGTCCCATGGACAAAAATTGTTCGGTATTCGAAAGATTTATATTATTATCATTATTGGATCGAAAGAAAAAAAACGTTCACACTCGTCGATATATTTTTAACATCGAATTATTTTGATTATTTTTTTAATTTAATTGATGCGTGTGTGGTGTACTTGTACGCGCTATGTGCACCGAAATGTAAATGCAACAGGTTTGCTCGAGACAGTTGTCGTTTCTTTCGAATAACACGAGATAAATTTTTCCGGCGTAGTAGGAGGAGATTTTTTTCTGCGGACATCGAGATGGAAGTAAACAGGGACTGATAATGAGCTGGAATTTCCATCACCGCTATTCTTGGGTATTTCCAAGTTGACGGCGATTCCAGTCGCCTGACATGGGTATTTAAGAAATCACACAAATCGATATTTATTCACGGACAATAAAGTAATCAATTGCGCGGAAATTTATGAATACATCCGTCTTGTATCGGCCGATTGTTTCTCAGCTATTTCCGCACGGTGCGTCTTCCAAACCACAAATGACTTTTGTCTTGAGTTGTTATGAACAAAGTCGCGGTTAGTTTCATTAGCCGTATATCCGCACAAATTATTTAACATCATCTCTTCGTGGCTTAACGACTTGCGAGAAAAAAATGTCGACGCAGCGGTATTTTTTAATTATCATATTTTAAGTCAGGCACCCCGCCCACTAGTCAATTTAGAATCGCCCGGTTTTATTACTCCCGCGAAAGGTGGTTGAGTTCCGATCGGTGGTGTGATTAATTATATCTCTGTCGTAATTAATTACCGGCGAAATGCACCGTGATAATCGTTAATCTCACTCGTTGTTGTTACACGGTTTCTGTCGCATTTACGTGATATACGCGCTCGCGCGTATATGTGTGTGTGTGTGTGATGCAATCACGATTATAAGGACTGCGCAAAAGGGAGCGTTACGAAGCAATATGCGAATATTGTAACGAAACTTCCTTCCGCGTGCACAATCAGCGTTGCTGTTTACGGATCATCTGGAATTCCCGTTGCGTGCGAGACACACACACACACACATATATATATATATATATGAAGCACTCGAAGAAGTGGCGATTTGCGAGCACACATGCACGTTCGTACATTAGTTCGAAAGTGACGCACGTGCCGGCCGACCTTCGTGGCGTTGACATCAAGGAAAATTCAACGAGCGGTCGAGAATCCGTGACGACGCGTAACGGATTACAAGAGCTACCGTGCGAACTCCGAGATCATATTTTATTCTCGAAGCAAGCAGCGCATCTTCATTTTTCTGTCGCGCGCGAGACAGCGCGCCGTGTGCGAACTTCGTCATCCGCGATCTCTTAAATTCGCCGTTTCGTTCGAGTTTTTTTTTTACTTCTTCACCGTCGCTTAACGCGGAATAAACCTTACAGTGTGCGTGACTTGCACGCACGCTGTTTGCCGACGATTAAAGTCGCGATGAAAAGGTGTTTACTAGCGGCGAGAGTAGCTCTGTTTCGTGTAAACAGCTTAATTTCTGTTTGCGCAATGTTCGCTAGGTGACGCGAACTCGCGTAACAACGCGATCCGTATTCTTCCGGCGCAGAGTTCGCGCTGCGACTCTCGCCGGTCGCGAATTTTTAATTCGTAACTTGAATGCCTCGCTAACGAAGTCTCAAGCGAAATTCCTGTTTGAATAAAGTCTACTTCAAACTGCTCAAAGGTAAAGTTTACTCTTTCAAAACGCGCGGTGTGCTAAGACCATCTTAATTTTCAATATCGAATAACTCCGTAATGGATTTACCAATTAAATTTTTATTGGCGAAATTCGATTCTCTCTCTCTCTCTCTCTCTCTCTCTCTCCTCCTGCGGAGAAGGAATTTCCCCCAGGAAAGCCATTCGACGATTATCAATGATATTATGTGTTACTTTATATTTCAAACTGAGATTCCGCATCGCGCGAACAAAAGTCTAACTTGATCAGTGTTTAACTAACAGTGATCACGATTAAAGTTGCATGTACGATGAGCAACCGATAAACGGATCGTGCATTCGAGTGGAGAGTTAATCACACAGCGCGACAAGGAATCGACGTTCTTCCGGTTTTGGCCCCAATTAGCGAACAGCCTGTATAATGAGGCCCGAACTATCGGATGCCTCGGTCGTAACGCGTGTCCCAGGGATCGTCGAGAATATTGTCCCCTTGGGTAGGCGGCTTTGTTGTCCTTCCCGTGTCAGGTGGACTGATTTACGGCGTCTACGACGGTATCGAATGCAGGCCGCGCAATTTGTAGCCATGCTGACTCCTGTCTATTACATAATATATTTGTACGTAGAGAAAGAAAACGTTAAATTCACGTAAATAATTATTCCAATACCTTTTAGCAAATTTTTACTTGGATCAAATAAATTTTACTTGGATCTAGTAAATATATATATTACTTGAATGTAGAAGAAAGTACTACATTCAAGTAATATTTACTTAATCTAAATAAAAATCTGCTAAGTAGTATTAGAGTAGGGGAGAACGGGGTAACGGTGGTCAAGCTAAGCGGAAACACTCGTAAAATTATAAAAATGTAGGGTTCAGGATCTATTTTATGAAACGGAAATCTAGAGATGTTTGTTTTAATATAGACTGTTGCAAAATAATTCTGTAAAAATTCTATAAAAATATGTGCCAGAGTGACAAATGAAAAGTGAAAAATGAGATTTGACTAGGATTATTTTTCTTTGGGGTAATGTCGATCTTGATTGGGATCCCAAATAATTTTATTCCTCAGTTACTAGACAGAAGTTAATAAACTGTCTAATAATGCATGAAATTTCTACCATAATAATTATTATTAATTTGGCATGAATATTTATTTACAAATATACCGACTTACTACGCTTGTTTATCCTTACGTCAGAAAACCACGAAATAAACTTTTCGCAATAGTTGAACCGTAGGCAGTGTTAAGATAGCGGTGTTTTGTTTGATACTTCCTTCGACCTTTCACAGAAAGTAGAAATTTTTACAGAATTCAATTTCCTACCGACCATAGTCGAGATATAGAAGTGACCGGCATTATTTCTTTATTCTAATAGTTTTCTGCAATAGTTAAATTCTAATATCTTTTTACGTCCCCTTTGAGGCGGCGATACGTCTTCTCGCTGCAAAAATGCATTCGCGTGTCGACGCGAATTACTCGTCGTAGGGTCGCAGAGTAGTCGCAGTACAGTTATTAAAATGTTCATTAGAGACGTGTTAATCAGCACCTTGGGAGTTGCCAGACGATCGGTCACATAGTATCAGCCACGAAGGAATCGCGAAATTGCGCTCGTTAGACGCACATTAGTCGCTAATATAAGGCACGTGTTCGTGCGGTGATGCGGTGATTTACGGCGCGTTGCGACAAATTGCGCGACGCGACGCGCCGATATTGTCGATTCCGCGCGAGGCCGATTATTTCCATAATTCAAACGCGACGTATCGACATAATGTCATGCACATTTGTTGCGTTCCCGCGCGGAAGCGCGTGCGCCGATGGGAAGAGAAGAAAGCGAACGCGGCGACGGCTGAAATTGCAGGAAGAGAGGCACCATTTCCGTTTCGCCTAAATTTCGCGGCTCCCCGACAAACTTCGACTGTCGATCGATTTTCAGCGCTTCATTTCGTCACAGTTTTCAACAATCCGGTATCAGCTTGGTCAAAGACACTCATTAGCGAAGCGAGCGTGAAAAGTAGCTCGTTGGCGATTCGGAACTCGGGAGGGAGGTAAAACGATATGACGTTGCGTGTACTGTATCCCATTTATTCGATTCCCTCACACACGCACCTCGTTATCCCTCGACTGTGTTTAAAATAAAATTATGAGGGTGATTTTCATACGGAGTCACCGCCGTAGAGCGCGCGTGTCGATGTCAGTTCATTTGTTCGCGCCGAGCGGGCGCAATTTGCCGCTTGCGCGCGCGAAGCGCAGTTAACCGTTTGGTTAATTAATCGAAAAAGTCGCCGAATTGCTCTCATAAGCTACACGGGCTGCGGGCTGCGTTGAAGCACGGTAAATAATGTCATTTGCTCTTTACGGTAAAATCGAACGGCGCGCACACGCGAGGCGATATTTATTGCACGCACGATTAGTTCATATATTGGAAGATAAATAATTACGACGTCGCCGTAGCAAGCGAAATTGTGCAGTCGCGAAAGCAATTTACCGCGCGGAAGAATGGATCTTCCGTGGATCGCGAGCGTGTTACGCGTCGAATTAACGTCGTCAGGGGCGCAGCGTGTGGAATTATATCGATGGTGCGTTGGGAAAGACGGCGTCGGCTACGGGAGCCGATGAAGCGAGGAAACGGAACGGTACGGTAATTACTTTTCCATCGGTATTGCGGATAAGACCGGAGAAAAAATCGACAGATATTACAATCTCGTTCGAACGTCGAAGGATTCGATGAGTAGGTGGATAAACGTTGTGAATGGTAGCCACGGTAAAAAGGAAATAATCCAAATCGCAAATCGTAATGAGGGTGGCGTCGGGAAGAAACGGAATGCTCGCTTGAACGAGAGATTCATAGAAAAGTTGAGAAAAATCGCACGTAAGAAAGAGAGAGAGGGAGAGAGAGAGAGAGAGGGACAGAGGAGGAGCAAAAAGGAGAGAAAAGCGGGGAAAAAAGGAGGGGCACAAGGTGGCCGCGAGAAAGGATAAAGAGGAGGAGGAAACGAAGAAAAAATGTGGAAGGTGAGAAAAATGGAACTCTATTATTGTAAAAATATGTATGAGAATAGAAGAGCAAAAATAAAGTTGCGGAGGACGGTTAGGTACAAGATAACTGAATAATGGAGAAGGAAAAAGGTGGTCGCGCAAGAAAGTGGAAGGGAAACAAAGGGGTGAGTGTGGCACGAGGACTGGAGAAAAATGGTACTATTAACGCCAAAATATGTATGAGCTCGGCAGGAAAAGTCACTATGGGAAAGAGGCGGGATGATTAGAATCAGAATGTCTGAATAATGACGGCGGGGAAAGAACCGGAAAACCGAAAAGCGGAATTCCGGCGATAAAGAGGCGAACGGCGAGTTCGCCTTTTTCAAGGAAAATGCTGGAGCGATGGATACACTTTTCCTGCGAAATATTAATAATCATGCAACAATTTAATATCTGATTTACGCGATTATATGGAAAAAAAGCCTGACGCGACGTCGCTTTTATTTTATTATCAAAAATTGGAAGATTACTTTTCGATCGTTATCGGAATGAACGAATTAGTATACGCGAGGCATAACAGATATTCCCCGGGATCGGGATCGCAAAGTCGAAGAGCGCAAATATTAATTTTCGATTAATACCGAATATCGGATTACGAGGGAGAATTGCGCCGGCGACTCGCGGAAAAACGCGCTTGAAGGAGACGACACGGCGGAAAAGGCGATGGAAAAGTCGAACGGACGAGAGGCCGGCGCTTTTAATTTCAAATACCGTGAGGAACGTCCGCCAATTGATTTTATGCAAATAAAACGTGGTCGATTCTACGTGCCCGGCTCGAATAATACTTTCATGGGCCGATTGGCTGGGAGCCCCCATAAACGTTTGAAACTAAAAAAAAAAAAAAAGAAGAACTCTCTGTATAATCGTTATTTGCCGAATCATCGTGTACAGGTATCTGTTTTCGGCTCAAATCGAATCGAACGCCCGACGGCTGATTCGACGGAGATATCACGGAAATATCGCGAATTATACAACGCGCGTCGGCCGGGCGCTCGAAAGCGCTCGATCGGCGAGAAAGAAAACGCTTATGGAGGAAATAATTTTCGAGAAATGTTAACATATTGCATACATCACGCACACGCGCGCACGCACTCACTCACGAAAATATTAATTAAACGCGATCCAGGATTCGCGCGGAGAGTCCATTAATTACACAAAAGTATCGTAGCGATATTCTACAAAAGCTGCGCGGGAAGTACGGGTGGTAACGCAAAAAAATACATATTCACACCGTCAAAGAGATCGGACCTTGTCGCCGACGACTATCATTCTACTGACGGTAGATATTCTACGTCTTCGCGTTATTTCCACTACTGAATACCTTGCGCCGCCGAGTGCACAGTCGCAACGCCGGGAGCGCTAATATGATTCTACGCTTTCAGCGCTGTTCATATTAACAATTTCACGTGCGCGTCTACCGTTGCTGCGCGGAAGCAGCCGCGAAGAGAGGAAGACAAACGTTTGTCGGACGGTATCATTGCGGGCATACAGACGCGGAAAACGCCGTGGGTTGCGGAGCAGAATGCGTTAACGGGCGCAACATTGTAATATCGGATATACCTTGCTTCTATCTCCGTCCCTCCCTTCCGTCCATTTAGCAACCAACCTCTTTCTCGCTCCATTGACAGTACATTTCGCTCTCTCTCTCTCTCTCTCTCTCTCTCTGCCTCTCCCTCTTGTCCCATCTCATGATATCACCGTGCCCTTCTGCTCTCCACCATTATTAATGATACTGTCCCGGAGAGCGGCCAGCCTTACGGCCCTCTGTGATCGTGTAACATGTGAAAATACACGCGCGCACACATACACACACAACACACATACGTGAAACACGTAGCAACGCGTGAGCACGGTGCACCAACCGACGGCGAACGTGCAAATAGCATTTTTCATATTTTTCTGCGGGAGGAAGCGGGAGGTGCACTTTTAAGGCATCGCGACGCATTGGACGGCCGCGAGCGACGCACGGATTTTCGCATTTTTCAGCGCGCTCACCCGCTCGATTCTCGTTTTCCTCGCTTTCCCGTCGCTGTGCTACTCCCTTGTCGCCGTAAACGCAACCAACGCGCGGAACACCGTGAATACCGCGAATCTCGTTCGAGAGAGAAAACGCACGATGCTTATACGGCTGCAATAAGAAGCCAGGTTGGTTCGATCAATCTGAAAATGAACAGTCGAACGCAGTTTTGGCTGAAGGAGACAAGATTTCTGGTTATAGGGATCATATTTTTACCAAACAGTCCCGCAGTGTTATGACGTGGATTTTTTTATATGTAGATGTGATCTTTGACGCGTGTCGCGAGTAGCGAGGAGAAATTATTAATATTAAATTATTAATATTAATAATTTGATATTAATACTAATGATATAGCGTAAACGTAAATCGCGAAGCGTCGCCGAAACGTAGTTCGTTCGTTCATTCGTCCGTTCGTTCGCTCGCTCGCTCGAATAACAAAAGTTTGAAACGAAATTTGAGCACGCGATTGCGTTTTATATTTTCAGCGGGACTACCACCACCGTCGGTGGTTCAACAAACGACGCGGCGTAAAACGTCGTTTCGCACGTACGACCAAGTTTCGTGAAATTACATTATTCCCGACGACAAACGATTTATCAAGCGCGCGCGCACACGCGGGGGGATATTAAACGACCGAATCGGCCGTGTTTTTGAAGCTCCGGTCTAATATCCAAGCGCACGTTCAATTCCACGCTTAATATTCATCCGCTACCGATATAAAATTAATCGTTAAAACCAATTGCGCTCAATGAGCGGGACGGGTAAAACGGAACCGAAAAATTCCGCTTAATAATGTAGATTTGCGCGCTCGATCGAGCGCGGAGAAGTTTAATAGAGCCAAATTAATTCGTCACGACTACGACGACGACGGCGATGTGCGACGACGTGTGCCCGTGTTAAGCGGTTATTAAACTTTTCGGGCTGGTCGAATGTTCGATCGCACGGTATACGTGAGACGAATCTCGAATTGGGTCTTAACGTGATAAGAATTTTCTATCGAGAGGTATCAGCACCGAAGCTCCCGCGAAATCTATCATCCCGCTCGAGTCCTGAGACGATTTTTCGTTTCTGTCCCAACTTACGATCGGACGCGAGTCTTTCCGCAATTTTTAGATGCGCAATATTAAATAAGTTCGATAAGTTTTCACCTCACGTCGATGTTTTCTTATCTCTCGGATTAACTGCAGGAACGTACCCTCGCCGCCATGTCTAGCCTCGCGCGTGCTGAATTTTTATCTCAAAATTAACATTAAATTACGATGAAATAATTAATGGGTAAAATTCTAATTTATCGAAGTGAAATGCCGAGAAGAAAAATCCTCCCGGCGAGATTTAAGAGCAACCGAAACAATTAATAAACCCACGCCAACCACCTGGAATCTTGTTTGACCTCACACACCTAAAAATGGCGATATTTTCTGTTTTTTATTTCTTCTTGACTTCCAACTCTTAGAGATGCTTGTTTCATACTTCTTACTATTAGTTTTCAGCAATTTTCATTCTTAAACTGTTATAGGTAGGTCTCTTATTGTGAATAATATGAAAGTGGGGTAAATTTTGACCCTGAATGGATTGTATGCAATAGAATATTTTTAATGTTTTAGTGTAATTTTACGAACATTAACCCATCGTTTAGATATAAAATCATGTATGATGAGAGAACTTGCATTTTATATGTAAGAAATATATTGAAATACGTAATTTGTATTTCATGTTCCAACTTAACATTCGAAGATAATAATTTCGACCAGTTAATTTCATAGCAATATTTATATATTTTGTTACTTCTAATTTTGAGAAATATTTATATATTAAAAATCCTTTATTTATATATCGAAAACTCCTTCTTTCAATATAAAACAAGTAATTATAAGATGGGATCAGAAACGATTCCAGGTGGGTTGTATGAAATTCCAGCAGCAGGTGGGCGGCGAGAGTTAATTTGCAGATCAAAGATCAATCACGCCTCAGTGCTTTTACTCGGGAAATATTATTTCCGTCCTCCGCGGGAAATATCGCCGTTTGATGCACTTCCGATCGAGCATTCGAGCATGTAAAAAGAATCGGAACTGATGGCAGTATTTCCTTCATATCGACATTCTTGCATTTATCACAATCGCGCGCATTTCACGAGCTTCTGACTATTCCGAGAAACGTTTAATTCGCTTATACTAGCTCACTTGTTTACTACTTGCAGTCATTAGCACCGTCCTAAGACGAGACGTCAATCTATCGGTGCTACGTGAACGCGGTAGTTTCGAGTCAATCTTGCGGTCTCTTCCTAGAAGGCGAACAGCGCTCGTCTTGTAATCGGATTCCACCCACGACGCGCGCATCATTTTAACTGTCACGTGCAAAACAAAATGATTCATACGTTTGCTCGGGTGTGCGCAAGTCGCGACGTAGTCGATTACATGGCGTTAAATATTAGGAACACTCGGAAACGCGCGGATCGCGCGAAAGGAATTAATGCGCGTGCGATTTTTTTCCACGTACGTGGACCGCCTCGTTGCCGAAAGCACGAGTTGAACGAATTGCGAAACAATTGCGAAGCGTGAATCTCTCTCCGATATTTTATCAGCACCAAAAGTTCCTTCTAAAGTAGTACTTCTTATCAATTGAATCAGAAACGTCTAAAACGGCGCCTTGCAATTCGCGAATGCGTGTCCCGGTTTTAATAAGGTCGCAAGGGAAAAGTATCCAGTTTTTAAGCGATACGGATAAACGATCGAGAAGATATTTGTCATCAATTACACGAAATGAATAGCGCGCCGAGAAGGACGCAGCCGCGCTATTAATTATTGCGCGATATTTGTCGGAAACACGGAAGTGCCGTTTATCGTACAAAGGATTAATAGCGAGCGATATTAATTATTTGAGCGTCATTACAGGCGTGGCTTTGATTTGCTAATTCGGACGGTGCAGTTAGTGGCGGACGTGCACGGTCGTCTGAACTATAATCACTTCTTTTTGACGTCTATAGTCGGTCCAATGGATATAAAGGGCATCGTGGAATTAGTCGGTAGTAGCGGAAGTGCACATCACGTGGCTGCGAGCGGAGCAACGTCTATGGTAAAGCGTCGCTGTTTCATGAGGGCTTAAAAGAAGCGATTATAGTTTGGCCGGCTGCGTCCGTCCGTAACTACTGCCTGTATGTTACGGCTGTAACTACTGTCCGCGTATCACCGCTGTAACTACTGTGTCCGCGCCTTATCTCTGTAACTGCTGTCTGGAACTCGCGAACTCTCGCGCCCTCGGAGGGCGAGAATAATGTCAGCGAGAATAATTAATAACGCGGGGAATTAACGATTCTTAGACGAGGGAACAATCACGGATCCCCCATGAACGCGCCGTTCGTCGGGCATCTTCATCTTCTTCTCAGACCTACATCTCGAATTTTTGAGATCAGCCAGGATTTCCGTTCCTTTTCGATTTATGCTCTCAGGGAAACAAAGCTGCACTTTTTACCAAATACTATCATTTATCATAATTTTTGTTAATGTCTCCCAATTTCATTCGCTTTCTATCAACGAATTCGGCACTTCAGATTTTCAAGTTCGACCAATGTTTTCGCGATCGTCGTTATGCATTCTCAGGAAAACAAGGTCACATTTGTCGCTAATTGCTGTCAGTTTTCATAATTTTCATTGATAACTTCATAAATACCAATTTCATTCGCTTTCTATCAATAAATTCGATGTCTCGGTCCCCAAAGAGCAGCTAAGATTTCTGTAATGAGTGCTTCTTGTCGATTTATGCGTTCACACACGGAGAAAAATAATTTGCTGGCCCCTCAAATTTTATACTGTTGCAACAAAATCTGTCAGTTACTATACATGGAGAAAAATCTGTTGCTGGCACAACAAATTGTTTGTTACCGTTATCCTGACATATCCTGATATTCTGATATCCTGAAAATTGTTTTTGCTCCATTTACGAATAATTTGCTAATTTGGTTGTGGCGACTAACTTTTACTGTTGTCACAATGAATATGCAGTAGCAACGATGGTTTCTCTACAACAGCAAAATAATTTTTCTCCGCGCAGGGAAACAAGATCGCATTTTCCATCCAGTTTACATCATTCTCAACATCTCTTATAAAATTTTATTCGCCTCCTACCAGCGATCCGGCGACATTGACCGTCGTCCTGTCTCTAGCGTGGCTGTCAAAAATATATCTCAATTCTCGCGATTCGAGCTTCACCGTGGCCATTCATCGCGATTCAATCGTGAGCTCGCGTTCCTCAACGCGATTGATATCAAAGGGATATCGCGGGGCGATCCCATTCGATATCCGTCCGTGTAACTTGACGTAAGACGTCTCGGCCGACTGGAAGATCCCATTCGTGACTCTAAATCGACCCGCGAGGATCGCGCGGACCGCCCCCGCCTAAACAGAACTCGGAGATATCCCGCGTCTCGGGGGACGCGTCTTCGATAAGTGAGTTATCGCGGGCTAATATTATCGAATATCGATTTACGACGTCGCCGTGCGACGGGCGGGTGCGCGGCGCAGCAACGTTGCCTCCTCGTCGTCGTTATCCCGGCAGGATTGGCAGTCTGATATCTGAGCGGCGATCGATCCGTGAACCCGCCAATATCTCTCGGCTCTCCGTCGGTCGCGCCGTGCGGGATCGATAACACGGCGGAACTGCAATTAGCATACACGTGATTCTCCGCGATTGTGCAGTAGCAACAGCAGCAACGGCCGTAGCAGCCGTGGCACGGCCTGCTACTAAAGCTGTCATTTCGCCGGCATGTATGTACGCACCAAACAGAGTGTCGGGCGTTAACGGCCCCTCGCGATATCTTCCCGGAAACAATAGCGCGCCTTATTAAACCGTCCCGTTCGACCGTGAAATCGTGATTCGGCCCGGATCGCGAGTGTCTACGAGCTCGGCGATTGAACGCAAAATCCTGCGTTTTACCACGCACACGGAAAATGAATAATAATAAAATAGTCTTAAGTCAACGATCAATATTCTCATACATAAGCAAGAATATTATAATGTTCTTAACAGAGTTTTAGTCTTGAATTGAGTGCAAGCAATACTGTCATCGATACAAATTCAATCAGATCAAGACTAAAAATCGTTTAATATTATGATATTCTTGCTTGTGTACGTGAAAATATCTATCATCGATTTAAGAAGAATATTTTCCGTATAATATATCCGTACATCAAAAATAATGTCGAGGAAAGGCATCAGGCCAATACACTATTTTGTTTTTAGACTAAAATACTGCGGAATATGTCCATTTATAAAAAAAATGTATGTAAATTTCATTGTTGCCTCTTTTCCGCGATGCTGATTGTTCCAAAATTTCGATCTCGATGCGAGTCGTTGTCGAAAAATAAACGAACGCTAAAATAATATAACCAAACGCACTTACAAGCAGAAACTGCTATTTCAGCTCCACCTATTGTATGCAGTAGACGAAGTTCACATACTGTTCGACATAGTTCCGTACTTTATAGCCGAGAAACATGAGTATGTTGACTTTCCGCACCTAGTTTTAGTCAGTTTTGATGCTTTCCCTCTAATAACAGCGTGATATCGGTATTGTTTGCTTGCGCAGCAGCAGATTGCTTAAATAAATCGCGACGATTACAGAGATAAATATAAAAATGGGGCAACGTGCCGAGTGGAACGCTTGGGGACGTAAGGTCGCAAGAATTCCTCGGTCCAAAGTCACTTTGGCGAGGATCGATCGATCGCTTCGGCAATTTCGCCCGAGATCGTCCGATGACGCGCTTTCACAGGCGGATCTATTTTCGCGCTCTGCCCGTGACAATGATACGCTCAGACACGGCCGGTCCTTATCTCTACCGTGGTTATTACGTGGTCTCGTCGGGCGTCGTCACCGTCAGCAGGAAGCTACTATGATGTTCATTGAGGCAAATGAAAAATTACTTCTCGTATTATGCGCGATCGAGCGAGCGAGCGAGCGAGCTAGCTAACGCGCGCACATTGGACTAATTGCGCGCGCGATTGAAACGCGCGCGTATCAATCAAAGTCAGCAGCGTGTGTTGATCCCGAGTGTCGAATCGCGACGAGATCCCGCTAATGGATATATGGCCGTATTTTCGTGGCATCGCTTAATTAATTTCCCTCCCCGAGACTTCTCCACTCCACTTTCCGACTTCGTCTACAAGTCGCGACGATGCTTATACTCGAACTGTTTCCGAAGCGACAACAGCCAGCGACTTTTTGCTGCCACTTAATCTCTAAGACGTACAAAAGTGAAAATCATATAGATTTCCTCTTTAAGGCGCGACTTTTCACATATATATATATATATATATATATTTACGATTAATAATTATTATAATATTACAATAAATCGCTCGATATTTGAAACTAATCGGTTTATGTACGATCGGATTAATCGGAATTATATACGAATTATTCGTCCGCGTGTTCGGGACGTTTTTATTCTCATGAGATTGCAATTTCAAGTCCTCTTTCTGACCTCGAGAAATTTTGTTTAAAACAAAAAATCGTATATTTCATAAGATGCTAATTGCACTGTTCATTTGTCCTCGGTTTTATCGTGACTAACTCATTATCGAACCAGCCGGATTTTTCGTCGGACGCGCGGTCGATTCGTAATGAGCTGATTATCTCCCCCGCGATTCGATTATTTTGTTCGTGCTGCTGCTGCTGCTGCTGCAGCATAGGTAGTTCCAGCAAACGATCCCGAAATTCGTCGCGGTATCCAGGGGAATTTCCTGCGTTGCGTAATCGCGGATAATTAACCAACACCAGCAGCGGATCAGGGGGGTCAAGCCGGTTATTCCCGTCACGAATCGAAATTTGTACACGATGGGCTTGCCATGGCCGACGTTTTTAGGGAGGGTGGAGTAGACACAAATTCGACTGTGCGCTACCCCATCGCGATTCGATTAATTAATCCTCCCGACCGATCGACGTGAAGATATTATGCTCGAATTTTCGAGAACTGGTCGCATTCTCGCGACTGGGGTGAAGTAGGGGCGTAATAGTCAAACTGCGCGATTTCGCCATTAAACGCAATTTTTCGCTCTCGAGTCGCCCGATCGTCGCTGTGCCCGTTTGACGATTGTCAAAGCACGTGTACTTTTAACGAACTGTTAAATATGAATGGCTCGTCGATTTCGTATCCGTTAACGAGAGTGAATCCGTGGTAAATTGATGAAATTGAACGGAACTCGCTTTAAATACACGAACGCCCCGTCCGATAACCAGGGTCGTTTCGGCGTCGAAATTACATCTCTACGCACTTTACGTGTTTACGTCGCGTACGGAACAGCGTAACCGTGTCATCTACATAGATTACGGATTACCCGTAACGGGGATTTCACGCATTCTAAACGATGTTAACACAGAGCCCATACGTGAAAACAGATAGACTGCGTTGTCGTCGTCGTTGTCGTCCTCGTCTTGACGAACAATAACCGCGCTCCGAATGTTTTCCACGCACGTTCCGCGAAGGATACGCTGAAGACGCGCTGCCGTAACGGACGTGCTATTCTTGGGAGCGTTTCATTGAACACTGGCGACTATACGCTTTACAAACAAGCCGAGACAGATTAGATTAGTGAGCGAGTCATTATGTGCTTCGGCACTTCCCTTATCGCGGGCTGTCGCATATCGCGACCGAGGGAAAGAAAGAGATCGACTCCGCGCTCTTATCACCCCGCGAGAATAGCAAGGGGGGCGTCTCGCGTTACTCCATCACAATCTCGCGAATGTGCGAAGAGGTGTCCGCCGGATAAGGTGTGAAATATGCCTCCTCCGCCTCTTCGAGGCAGCCGGTTCTCCGGAAGAGCCGACCTCGCCGTTCCGCCGGGCGAAGGATCAGCGATAACGAAGAGGCACTCTGATACGCCGTGTAACGCGAGTCAGGCCGCTCGCTCGCTTGTATTCCGCGTCGTGCGCGCGTTTACTGTCATACGCGCTCGCCTCCGCCATTTAATCTGTGGGTGAAAACGCGAGCACGCGCACACGTGCGTTCCCAAGCCGGCGATTACGCTGAAATCAGCAATTTATGACTTTAACGTTCCGCGCGACTCGCTACTTTGTCCATGAACGGAGCTTTTATCAGAAAGTAGCTAGAGATATCCAGGGGGGTGAATTGTAGATAGCCGGCCACACACAATAGCCGGGCGGCGGCGGTGTGCGAGGCGCTATCTCTCGTGTGTCAGCTCGTCCCGAGCGAAATGTGGCAGCTCAGAAATAACTATTGAGAAAGAAGACGAGATCGTAGATTTCAACTCGCCAAGATACATCATTCTTTATCGTTTCTCTTACGCCGCATGATGGAGAGAAACTCGAGAGGAATACATGCACGTCTCGGTAAATATTATTCAAGTAAAGGGTAAGACGGGTAAAGCCCGTCTACAGTAGCTATAAGATATACAGTAAGCAGGTAAGCTAGTTGACCAATTGGATTCTTAAGGGTCGTTTACAGTAGCCGTATGCAGTAAGACGTAAGTAGAAAGGAAAAGTTAGGTTCATGTGTGTGACCGCTGCTATTATCTCCCAAATAACATTAAGACGTTTTGAAAACGACGTAAACGTCTTTTAGACAATAAGACGCTTAAAGAACGTCTTTCAGACATACGTGTTGTTTAGTGTGATCCAACTGAAATAATTGGCGGCGACCCAGTTTGTAAAAATAATATACAAAATTTGGTGATAAACCTAGTAATTTCGAAAATGTGTAGAAAAACCACGATTTTTACCGTTTTTCTCGTGATGTAAACCTGAGATACTTATGACGTTACGTCAGCGTCAAGATTCAGGGTATTACTCTTCGAGTTAATCGTTCCTGTGTAGATCGAAAGAAAGAGGACGCGTTTTATTTCACAGACAATATCTCGATTTGACGTTCTCGGGGTCGACGCGAGTAACGTATTAAACGTGACGTTAAAACGACCGTTACGATATTATATTAAGTGCGCGAGAGCGAAGCTAAGGGAGAGAAGGGGGTTAACGCGTTCGAGGGCCGAATCGCCCTCGGAACCGAATAAATCCCAGGGCGAGTTTGCACATGGTGCACACGCGGCCCCGAAACCATGTGCGACGTACCCGGTGCGGAAACGTCCGAAATATTCTCCGGCTTTAAACTGCTTCCGGCGCATTGTCTAGCCGTGCACTCAGGACGCACTTAACACCAGAAGGCCGTTCCGCCCGATAAGCACCTTTAAATGCCCGCGCAGGGGATCGTCGTCCTACCCTCCGCTCGTACGTTAAAACAAACCGCCGGTAAAGGCGAGAAAGAATGAAAAAGAGGGAAATGCGAGGAGTGCCGCGATAACGTCAGTCCGAGTGTACTTACGCACGTGGTAATTGTTAGAATATGTAAATTTCAGCAAAGCTGAACGTGGAGCACTCGTAACACGCGCGTAATACTGCCTTCAAATTATATCCGGCAATTTTACCCGGGAGGAAGATCCCGTCGGAATACTCGCAGAGACGGATCTTCTGGGACACGTGTATATACGTGAACTTTTCCTCATTGTTCGAGAAACGTTGATCCCGGTTTCGACGAGAAAACTTCTTTTACGAGCGAGCGCGCGTGCGCTGTAACGAAAAGAGGCAGAAAAGAATCTCGAATGGACAATGCGTCCGTCCCGTGGAAATTGCCGATCCGAGGGAACAGTGTTGAATCTCGTGTATTTGCGAAATAATGATTTCCGCGGATCCCGATCATTTCCACCACTCGGTTGCTCTAACGAGCCGTTAAACTTTCGCAAGTCTCGCGATGGTCATATCCAGAACGAGGGGCTGTTACTTGAAGACGAAAACAACCGGCCGAAAGCGATTTCCGTGTCTTGATTTATGCCACCGGACAGACCGGCGTTTTCTCTCGACGCTGCGTCAACCGTTTTCCCCGCGGTTTTCTTCAGAATTTTCCTCGGGCGAAAAAAAAGGCAGGAGAGGAAATTCATTAATTCCCGGTTACTCGATTCCACGTTACGCACAAATGTTATTCATTCCGAGTCATTCATTCCCGTAGAAAAAAAAAAAACGGATATCGAGAGTTTCTCTTCGAATTTTCCTCTCCGTACGCTTTCCCACTTCTTTATCTTATATCTCTTCTTCAATTTCCCAGGCACCTTCTCGCCGCGTTACGATCTATAAAAATTTTATTTTTGCAATAATTCATGCGCACCTTTCACACGGGGAAATTTGCACTATTGCATAAATATAAAAGAGCGCGATATAAAGTGCAACTCACCGTAAAACGGATGCGTTGCCACTTATACATCATCCGGTGTGTATATGTGTAGTGCATGCGGAGGCCGTAATGTCGCAAGATTGACGAGCGTTGTGTGACTTGCAGATACACATTTGGACAGATATATTTCGCGCACGAACCGGAGAACACTGCGACGCCCAGCGCATACACACGGGATGTCCACGCAACAACGAAATAATATCCTTCCCGAATTTCACAAGAATCGATGAATTTCAGCAATTTTTAAAGAACTCGGTGAATGTATTTTGTTTCCATCATTTCTCTTTCTCCCCCCCTCTCTTTTTTATTTTTAGTTCGTAACAGATAACCCGTGAAATAAAGGTCGCAGTAACTATATTACACGGTCGCGGTGAAAAGCGTTTCACCGTCGATTAACAGTCATTGTTTACTGAAAATCCGCACCCGTGCGGCAGCTAGTACGTGTAAATTTACACTGAGCGCAATTTATGGCGTCCATGGGAAGTGCAGCGTGCGTCGCGGGAATAAACACGTCGCGGAAAAATTCAGTTACGCGTAAAACTGGATTATTTTTATAATGGACGCGGTAATTCACGTTTAAACGTGTAATGCATTCGACGCGCGGCTTAACGCCACCGATTATCGATCGTGTCCGTCACACGATACGTCCCTCATTACGAGTAATATTAAATATCATCTATATACGTCGGTATGTATGTATTTTCTTTCCCGCAAGGGGGAAGTAAGTCGTAAGCGATAAAAAAGCGGAGCAGACGTGTCTCCCCCGTGCTCGACCGCAAGAATTAATTGGTCAATTTCATTTATCGACGTTACTCGCGCGCACGACTTTTGGTCGATTGCGTCGTATCCTCGGGTTTTTCTACGTGCACATGTCTACATTCGGCGCGGATAGCACAAGGAGAGGATCCCCTTCTCACACAATCGAGAAAATTGGACGTTTTCGGTATGCGTGCACACATGTGTGTGCGTACACGTGTTTCCGCGCCTTGCTGCGCTCGCACTTTGGCTTCGTACATTGCGACTGGTGACTACAGGTGGACTTCACTACGCGAATATTGTCACTCACACGCTTTACCCGTGCCCTTATTTATTCATAACGAGTGAACTTACATAGCAAGCAAATAGTGCGCGCATGCTGGGGAAAATTTAATTTACTTTGTTTCCCCGTGAAACGCGCGCGGAAAGTATTAGCGCAAAATATTGTTGCGCTTTATACGAGCGAAATATTTCTTCCTCTCGCGCGTGGCGGGACGCGTCCGTTTTCATTATTGCTACTGTCGGGCGCAACAAGAGCCACGCGCATTCTTTGTGCACACCGCCGAGCCCGCGCCGCGCCGACGAAATGTTTCATCCCATAACAACCCTTTGACAATTTTTTGTCTGAGAGATGTATGTTTATATTCATTGGACAGTGTACAACCCGCGAGCCGGGTGTATCCGAAAGTGGTAGGAGGCACTCTCATACATTTATTCCGAACTTAATACAGACCCTATCATAAAATACAGCTATACAATACATACAGCGATGGAAATTTAAATTTATAGCGACGGAATCGCGTCTAGAAAATGAAACGGTCGAAACGGCTTCTGTCCGCGGGCGAGGCAAAGCTTTCGACATTAAAATAAATAAACAAGAAAAACGGTGAGGGAGATTCGAGAAATGTGTAAATTAAAAAATTTTTTTTTATTCACCCATCGATGTCCAACGCAAGCGGTAATTCCCACGCAACTGTTTTCAAATGAAAAAGGAAAATAATAATAATTCAATCGCAGTAAAATATGTTTAATAAACAGTAACATGTGTTTCGTCGAGTTGTAAAAAATAACGCAGCTAATTAATTAATTAAACAAATATCACACTCGCAGAATTCACTGGAGATGCGCATTTTAATTACGATGATACAGCAGAATGTTTCGATCCGTGATTCTCCTATCCTCTCATAAGGGTGGAATCTAACCCTCGTTTCAGGGGACGACGCTTCTCGAACACACCGCCGATATTTAGCATTTATATACGCGACGTAACCGCGTTACCAGGCTACACAGTACCTCTGATCGATAAGCGTGCATCCCCGGATGACGAGGAGGGGGTGGTGGAAGAGCAGGAGGAAGAAGAGTAGTAGTACGAACAGGTAGGAAGGAGGAGAGAGGTTCCAAGGCGCGGGGTATTTTTTGCGATTCGCGACAGCTTGATAACCGGTCACGAACGCGTTGATAAAACGACGCCGAGAAGACAGAAGAGAGAGGGAGAGAAAGAGAGAATCCGGGCGTGCGACGTTCCCGAGGGATTTATTGTCGATTTCACAGGACGCTTCTCGCGCGTCCGGCTCGCTCGTCGGGAAAATTTCGACCGACCAGACACACCGGGCTGTCGATAAGCGATGCACCGTTAATCTGTGCGCGCGCGCTTTCCCAACGCTCGCGTGCATCGCTCGAATGCGCTTCTCGAGAAGACCGACTCGCTCGCGATCGAAACGGCGTAATGGAACGTTCGGAGAACGGGAGAGGAGGAGGAGTCTTGTTTTTCCCTTGACGCTTAGTGCTCGCTCCCGCGAGTAGTTCCTAACGCAACTTAATTCATTAACGAGACGCGCTTCGACGGGTCAATCTAATTTCGCGATATCGCACGTTCGAATCGCGACCTCCGATCCTCAATTCAGCGCGACGCGCGTCTTCACGTCCCCCCGGTCGATAAAACCCGACTCGTCACAGCGAGTCCTTTCATCCTCACGAGCGTCTTCGTTGCAAATGAATGACAGCCGGGATCTGTAACGACGTTATTCACATGAAGACGACAACGACGAGGAGGTTCCGTTGACGCAACCTCGCAGGAATCATTTCACAAGTCGTCGACGATTAAATCGCGACCTTGTCGGCCGCCAGGGCACCGTGTTGCTGACATAACGTCGTACGCTCTCAATGACGGACGGGAATGTGTCGTGACTTAATAGCGCCGCGACCGGCGGTGGAACGAGCCGTGTCAAGCGCCCATGAAATCACCGCCGTGTATTCGACGTAGCAGTTTTACAGTATATTTTTTGATCGGCACGTGGAAAAATAAAGCGAGCGATTCGGGACGTTTTGCCGACCTCGGGCCGGGCTCCCGTAAAAACAGACCGCACTTCAATTTACGACGACGTTGGGTGGATGTGACTGTGTAACTGTTCGTACCCCTCTCCCTCTCTCTCTCTCTCCCTCTCTTTGTATCTATCTTTCTCTTCTCGTCTTTTATCACTTCTTTCGGAGAAAAATATGCAAAAATAGGAAGTTCGGGTGCGTGACATGTGTGTCGGGATGTAAAATTGGACGCGGCCAGGCGGGGAATCATCGATTCTTTCGCAATGAAATCAGGTTCCTATCTCGTCGTAGGAGAGCTGACGTGATCTCATGTATACAGATCCCAGATCAACACGGACAAAATTAGTGAAGATATAGAACGAATTGAGGTGAATAAAAAAAGTTATCCACTATTTTGTGAACAACGCGCAAAATTTCGAGTAATTAATTATTGAAAATGGCCATATATAGAGGCTTTTTTAATTAATAACTCTCTACACATAGCCATTTTCAATCATTAATAACTCAAAATTTTCCATGTTGTTTGTAAAATGGTAGAGGACTTTTTTTATTCACCTCAATCCGTTCTATGCATTCGTTAAAGTTGTTCATGTTGAAACACCCCATATATTCTACAACTTTACGTTTTGTGTAGAATTCGAAATTTATCGCCCGTCGTGCGCGACGCGCAATTCTCTTTTTCCCATTTAGCTCGCAGCGATTTAATTCAATTAACTGTCGTGAATGCGGAAGATGCGCTTTCTTAACGCACTTAATTCTAATTCATTAAGCGACTTATATTCCATGTGAATTTTATTCAAACCCGCCAAGTGCGCTATCGCACACACATGTGTGCACGCGCGCGTATCACGACTCTTCTGCAATTCCAACCTCTGCTGTTTCATTCTCTCTAATGTATTTGTTCTTAATTTATTCAGCATCTCGGAAGAGAAAAATAGCGAAGCCAACCGGTCACTCGAAGACGATAGATTTTGTCAATTCGTGCCGTTTCAGGCGGCGACGTTTCACGCACGACAGCGCGCAACGCACGACGATATTGTCGCCTTGGGCAGAACGCTACTCTGTCGTCGTAATTATATATTCGTAATTATGGATCTCACTCATGCGAGAACTGGGCAGAGACCGTGGTTCGGAGTACGCACGCGATAACGACGCGTCGATAACTACGATATTTCAATAAACAGGCTTTTCTTCGCAAATCGCGAAGAGTAACAATGACGAAGAGGAGGAACGAGCAACACGCGGCTCTCTCTCTTTCTCTCTCTCGTCCTTGCGTTCTCGTCGATTAGTGCTATTAATTCGCGATAGTTAGACGCGACGAACAACGTCGGCGGGTAAATCGAGTCGGAAGTTAATTCGCTCGTATCGTTCTCGAGTCGAGAAAGAAAGATACATGTAGAGAGCAATTGCCGCTCGTTAAACTGGACGACGCTACACCTGACGCAACTGAAAACTATCTGCTTCCAGGAATTTATTAACACCTATCAACGCGTAAGCAGAGAAGTGACGTTGAAAAGAAACTGATGACTTGATGATTTCTCTCTCTCCCTCTCTCTCTCTTTCTCTCTCTTTCTCTCTCTCTTCTCCCTCATTTTATCTTACGCGTCGGATAACCCTGAAGGAGCTGAGTATCGCGCTTTGTTCTCCGTTTGTTCCTAATTTATGTCAAGGTCATTGAGCGGTAAGAGACGCGAGCGCGAAATGTCTGTTCAGGTAAAAATCGTTCAATTATCACAGAAGCGATTAAGCAGCTCCGGTTAATAATGTTCGCTTGGCGAAAACGGTACGTGACTACTATTCCGAAATTCGTAATACCTGTTAATTAACTGTTATTAAATTTGCATAATCCCCTAATAGGATTTTCAATTGATCTCCATTTGCGATAACGTAATTAAAGTGCCCCCTATAAACTCCTGGACTAATATCGACTACAGCAGCAAGACCAGCGGTGGCGGCATCGAACGTTTAATCATATGCAATCATGCCGGACTCCGATCTCAAGGGTTATTAAAAAATCTCTGTCTCTCTCTCTTCTTCTTTAGTAAAGTCAACCTTCGTGGGCGGACGCATTATCGTTGTCAGTCATATGTCGGCCTCACACAACGCGACGCACTCGAGATAAATGTACAAAATTATCCGCCCTAATCGCCGGTTTAAAAATAAATTGCAGACAAATGGCTTTCGCGTATAATTAATTTGATGTAACGAATAAATGAACAACTATTTAAGCGACATTTCTTACCAATTAATTCAAACTGATTATTGATTTACCACAGTTCCTTTCACATGGGTTATAATTCAGTTAACAAGTAATATAGATTATTATAGCAGACTGAATATTATATTCACACAAATTATCTAATATCTAATTTTTTCATTATAATTCATCTAACATTGACATTTTAGACGTTTTTTTCTTCCGTATACGGCTCGTTTTCAAAGACAAATGCAAAATTCGGCGTTGTCGCCGTTCATATTTTTCGGAACGATTTGTACTCACTCGCTTTTCAAGACTCGATCAGCTCGTCGAGCGGCTCCGATTGGCCCTCCGTTGACAAGTATCATCCGCGCACACGCGACTTGCACGCGTGCACTTCTCTCTGTGTCCCTTTTCTTTTTTCTTTCTCTATTCTCTCTCTCTCTCTTACGTTCGTTTGTGGCGCATCCCAGGTGCGACGGCGCTTCTATTCCGCGACGAATTAACCGATGCGCTGCTCCGGGGCAGAGCGCAAAAATTCACTCGCTTGTTACTCGCGAAACAAGTTGGTGTCGATGTCGACGTCACCGAGTCGCGAGTCTCCCGCCCGACTCCGAGGTGGCTTGGCTGTTGCTGACCAGTTTTAGCGACGGCAATCCAATTTGCAACGGATCGATGCGGCCGCGGCAGCGCGTCGACCGCTCGTGCGTCCAAAGAATCTCCCAATCTCCTTCTTCGAGAAGGGATGGCGAGTTCCGGCCGGGTCCGTTCAGGAGGACAGTTGACCGGTCAAATGGACCCGACGTGAACGACCCACCCGACTGTGCTCGCGCGGTCGCGTCGCGGCGATACGAGATGTCGGCGCGGACGTCGTTCTTGACGTTCTCCACGAAGCCCAGCGAGATTCGTTATCTCGGCTTATTTCGTCTCCTCGAGATAGTCGCACCGGGAAGGTTGATGAGACCTGGGGAAGTTTAAGGGCTCGCGTCAGATTAATCGCGATCGAAGCACCGGAGCTCGAGTCGAGCTTTCAACCCCTTCAACGACGAAGAGACGGAATGAGAGAGACAGAGAGCAAGAGAAAGACGCGTGTCCCTCGGGAGCGACGTTCTCTCCTCAGTTCTTCGCGAGGAAGGTACTACGAGACGCACGGTCGTCGATCATCGGCGGGGAAACTTTCCGCTTTCGCTCCAATGTCCCTTTAATCGCGGTCCTGCCGCCGCGCCCGGCACTCTTGCGCGTCAAGCCGTAAGAGATGCGCTCGGCACTCGCGGTCGATCGCGTCGCGCGTTTTTCACCGTCGTCGGCCGAGGTGTCACTGCTACGACTTGCATCCTCGCGATTTATAAAGCCTCTCTCTCTATCGTCTCTCTCTCGTCCGGTTCTTTGCACGCCGCGGTTCTGTCGGTACGACTCTCGTTATTATTCCCCTGCCAAGTGGCCGTTTCTCCCGCCACGGTGGCGTGCCGTCGCCACCCACCGTCGCGCACCGTGTACATGTGTGTGTGTGTGTGTGTGTGTGTATGCGACTTAAAGGCTGAAGCCTGAGTCGGACGGTGCGTTTTGTCCGTTTTGTCCTCGTAATTTTGTAGCTGCGAGGACCGGGGAGAAGGCAGAACGCGAGTTCGAAGACGTGGCCTTTGTCTACAACCTTACTTTGAAACATAAATCGTAAGCAAATTGACCAATCACGGCCGATTATTCTTCTAATAAACGACTGGTCAATTTGCTTACTGCTTAAAACGAGGTTGGGGACAAGGGCATATTCTTCGGAGAATGCGCCCAGGAAAGTTTTACGCGCGGACGAGCGCTTTCGCGACAAACGAATACGCGTAAGTCGGGAATAAAGTCGGGCCAAGACTTGCGAACTAAGTCTCCGTTCTTAATTTAAATTTAAATTTTTGCCTTAACGGATACAAATTGCTCATGCTATAAAGTCAGAATCTTTCTTGCCGCGATTGAATCGTATTGTTTTCACGAGCTCCAATTGTGTCAGTGGGCTTTGATGGTATATTGAAGGGCGATTATCCTACTCCGAATTATGCCACTTCGGGTGAAGTCGCGTAGGAAACGTGCCGTGTAAAATTTACGAGAAACTGACGTGTCGTAATTTGTTTAGAGAACGATTCCAGAAAGAAACTCGCGCCGTGCGTTTCGGGCGTAACGCGCGCGATCGGGACGATTGGTGAGCTAATAAAAGAACTGCGACTGTGACATTCATTTCGAGAATCGATTCCTCCGACACCGGTTAACCCTAATTGGAGTTAACTGAATTCGTTCTCTTTCTAGATCGTAGATACGCGATCATGACGCGAATAGATAGATGTGGCACGTTGAAATTAAAGTTAAACGACGGTCGCGGGAACAGACTGTAAAAAAAAATACTCGATGTGTCATACTTGACGCAAAACATCGACGGAGAAAAAACACCGGCTATAAATCGTTGCAATCAAAATTCTTTTTTGCCAAATTATCTTCGCGCGTTAAGTGGCATCGTCTGGTGAACATTTTACGAAATAAAAAACATGAATATCGGTGTATAATATTATTAAAATATAAGTGGCAATTCTACTGTACTTCTCAGTAAATCTTTTTTTTTTTGTATCGTTTCGTGTCGTGTAATTTATGCTTATATAATGTCGATATCTGTACGCCAGAATTTTAAATTAGACAGTCGTATTTAAGTGGTTTTTATGTACCGCAGAATAGCACAACAAGTTCTCCCACACGTACACTCGCGAGTAGAAAAAATCCTGCAAAAAGCGATTCTCTCTTAAAAAAAAAGGAAAATAAAAATGATGAGGAAGAGGAACACGAAGCAATTGTGCGTCGCATGGATTATCTTCGCACGCCGAGAAATAGCGACGGATTTTTCCCACGACCTGAGAGCTTTTTACCGCGAATGAGAAAAAGTGACGACGAAAGTTTTAAACAAGACAGTTTGTTTTAACTTCTTCTTACGAGCTCGTTAATCTCCGGAGTAACGCGTCCGGCGACTTAATTTGGCAGTGAAAAATTTTTTTATCGCAAAAACGAAACGATGTATAAAAGTTCGATTACTTTGTCGGAAATTGCTCGTGAGCGCTCGCGGTGAGCGCCCACGGAGACGCACACACGTTTTCGCTCCAATTACGCACTTTAATTGCGACCCGTGAGACGCGAATCATTATCAATCTTAAATAAGACGCGGAGTCACGGTTAATTCCGTCGGTCCGTCATGTTTCACTATCTGTAATTAAATAATTTAATTCCGGTGGACCACATCTACCGTGCGCTTCGCTGCAAAACGCGAACGACCACTTCTCCGGCCTCACGTTTACATTAAAACGGTCTCCTTCCGGGCGAACAAAAGCTAGAACCGCACGGTCGCGTCCTAAGTAACTAAACAGCGAGAACACGGTCCATCGCGCTCAACTTTCCGGGGCGACGATGCAATTTCTATTTCGCCCCGTCGAAATTATGCTGATGTTCGTTTGCTCGCTCGAGAGTACGCTTATTTCTGCTCCGGAACGGGAGGAGTTGGTCGGCGCGCGACAGTTTCCTCCCGTGCGTCACTTTGCGTGGGAAAGCCTCGCGCGATAACCGATAAGTGTCTGCCGAAAGTCTGTTGTATGCCACTCTTCGCTGATTATCGCGTGTACCGTGTATGCGATCGTCGCTTAGTCTGGAAATAGCGTATGTCCAACTTCGAAGTTGTCGTTAAAAGCCGATTCACAGAGCCTTTTCCCTATCATCGAAGTATCTACAAACACAATGACACGTCATTTTGTAAAAGTATTTTAATATATATATATACAAGATGTTTCAGAAATAGGTCGCCAAATTTCTAAAACACTCTATATACTGCGCCAGGCTAATCATTTCTGTTTCCATTATGTTTGACATCAGCACAATCTCTGATGCTTCATGAAGGTATAATGTCGTGCATTAATGGAGTCCCATTCCCTAGGTATAGTAATATCGGAAATTTCGAATTTGGCATATAATTTCGAAATATTCGTGCATCATGACTACTGATTATCCTGTGAATCCGCAAGCATGCTCCGAAGCAGTAATTATAACGCACGAATATTCAGAAATGATGCGCCTAATTCGAAATTTCCGACATTACTATACCTGTGAACAGCATTAATGCACGACACTGTGCACGAGTGAGCGCGTCAGCGCCGTCGTTTTCTCTCGGCAGAACGCAATGCCTGTGAAACATTTCCAAATCAATTTCTCGTATGGCCCTATTGTCGACTCGTTCGCCGAGCGTGACGTCGCAACTTTAGCTCACATTCTGTCGTTTTAATCGCGAGTCTCATCCTCGTCGGGGAGTGAAATATTGAAAATAAATGCCGGTTCAAACACGCGTCTGTCACCCGCGTCCGTTCGACGGTTAATTATCGATCGTTTGTTTCTCCGTTCGCTTTAGAACTTCGCACTCGCACCTTTTTGCGCTCATCGCACGCTCATTACACACGGCACTACCGTCTTCCGCTGGTACGCCTCGTCAGCTGAATTTTTCCGCCGCCTGTGACGTGGGAGAGTCTCCCTCTCTCTCTTTCTCTCTTTCGACAGTTCGTTATCGCTCTTCCGATTTCACTGCGATGTACGCCGGCAGGAGAATCGCCGCGATTCTCTGTTCCGCGACGAGACAGTTTCGGAACGCGGCAAAGGCCGATATAATGCGCCGGGTGCGTGCATCGGCCGGCGCGTTTCAGAACCCGAACAATGACGACGATAATGTGTCCAGATACCGGAGAAACACTGTATATTCGCCCGGACGCTGTATATTCGCGGGTGCACGTTAACGCGAGCACGTCGCCACGTTAAATTTGCACGTGCGCGCGTCCGCGACTACCGTGCATTAACGATCTCGCCGGCTACATGAATGAAAACGAGTACGCGGCCGAGCGAGCAAGTGGGCGAGCGGAGCGTCGGTCTGCTCGCGAGCAAATAGCGCGCACGTTAAACTAATTAATTAAGCCGTTTGTTAATGGAATAATTAACGGGTTATCTCGTGGCTTATTCGCGAGCGCCGAAACAGACGTCGCTCGTTTATTAGCGGCCACGAGAAAGAGAGGAGGGGCACAATTGGTGAGATTCGCGGTCGCTTATTTACGAGAAGAGTGTCAAAATTTATTCCCAAGGATTTCGCGACAGCTCGAGGATTGAGCTCGCCGAGGGACGCGTCCTGTACGAAACACGCAGCGACTTCCGCGCGTCCGTCCACGTCGCCGCTCTTCTCGATATTCATTAATAATCGGCCGATAGTTCCGATAGCTTTAGCGACACGCGCGTGATTCACGTTCCGCGAATGCCACCACTCATGGGGAAAAACGGCTGCGGACATTCTTCCTGCACACCCGCTGTAAATAATCGCGTTATCGGCCGGACATCGAATTAAACTCGCGACTCGCAGCGGGCCGCGGTCAATCCGCGATCGACGCTGGCGGTCGAATTAATCTTCGCCAGCGAAGGAAAATAACGAGTTCGGTATTGTTGCGGTCGCCGCATCTGGTCGCCGTCGATAAGCGGGAGAAAGAGAGACAAAGAGAAGNGGGGGGGGGGGGGGGAGGGGGCAGAGAGATCTGCAGCGGACGTGTAACGGCGCGCGCCTGCCTTTTTATTTTCAATCGAGAGAATGCGGATTGCAACTGCGGCCCGATTTTCGCCGCGGCTCCCCTTATCGCGCATTAATGCAACGAGCGCCGATTGCAAATCAGTCCGTTTTTCATTCCGGACGATAGATTTTGATTATTCCGGGCTGAGCGCTTCGGATCGCGACCGAGCTTGTCGATTACGGATAATATTCGCCGAATGAAAAACAGTTGTGAAAATTCGAGCTTTAAACGAGCGCGCGCGCGCGCGCGCGTGAAACGAATTACCGGGATTAAAAAGCAGATCGGCACCGCGGGAGCATCGTGGAGAATACGCGTGAAGGGATATAGCGTATCAAATTCTTCCCGGGATTCGGTCGCGCTTTAAATCTATATTTTATTGTCAATCTCTGAATAATTATCAATTCACGATGTTTCCCGCCGATGTTACATCAAGAATGAAACGATGGGCCAATAAAGGATTAACGACGGCGTTAGAGGATTAAAACTAAAACCACGCTTCGTGACACACAGACCGTTTGTTCCTGGATTATCGCCGGTCACTGCGTTCGTAAATTTCTAATCGACTCGCGGCTAATCTGTTTCCTACGAAATTTCGGCCAACGACGTTACATTCTTTCTTATTACACGCGTTACATTCTTTCAATGCAGGCATCTTCACGTTTGAGTGTTACATCGAGGTCTTTCCGAAATGTAAAATTTTGTAACTCAAATGTCTAATCTCTCTCTCAGTATACGAGAATATAAAAATATAAGAGAAATTATAATATAATAAATATATATAATAAATATATGCAATATAATAATTATTATAGATTGTTCGATCATTAATCCCTACAGACCAGGAAACTACTATAGTGGTACGGCAACAACTTTGTGAAATGCAACTACAATTATTATTATTATTATTATTATCCACACAAAACAGTAAAGATAATATGTGTTGCGACTTTGCAAATAAAAACTCAATAAATAGAAAAATAAATACACAAATATATTTATTTCATACAAATGTATGTACAAATAAAACATAGTTTAAAATTTATGCGAATACCTAATATATTTATCCAAATAATAGACATTTTATTTTATATTTTGATTTTTTTTTTATTATCACATACAGGGTATTTGAAAGTGAGCTTATACACATGCACGCAAGCTTTATTTTACCATCAGGTATATTGCATATTTTTACATATTATTCTATCAAAAATAAATAAATTTATACTTTTCATTATTCTCCGTACAAAAGAAAGTTTAGAAAAGAATTAAAGAAAAAGTCAATTTGAACAAATCATGTTCGTACGAGCCGGGAAGCCACTATAATAGCGCGCCGAGGATGTCACGTTCTTCACGTACATGACGTACATGACGTACATGAAAAAGTTATAGTTTAAGAACTATAAAAGTCGCCCAAAATACTGCCCGAGTTCTATAAGGAATATTCACCGAAATACGGGAAAAATTACTTTTTTGCAAGATAAATAAAATATTCTGTTTTATCCGATCTATTCCATATTACCCTTCCAAAATGTACCTTAAAAAAATTGATATAACTAAATCCCTCAGAGGGGAACACATTATAAAAAAAACACTTTATAACTCAGCGGAAACTAATTTCAGTTATCTTTAATAATTTTCGATTTATCTTGGGTAAACCTTGAGAGTATTTCATAACGCCCGCACTTCCTCTGCATAATCAGCTGAGTTTTGTTTCATCTCAACGATTTATACGTCGATAACACTTGAGTCTACGTCGAAAGACCGACATAAGATCTTTCAAGGCGATCTCTACAAACGAACAGGGAACAGAGAACGAAGACGCTCGAGAGACATTCCGCAACGTCGGGCTGCGAGCCTGACAAGGAAGCGTCTCGCGCTCGAACCAGCTAAACTCGAGAGCCATTGATTATTCATAAATTTACGTCGTGTAATCCCGACCTCGGTTTGCAATCGCTGGGATTGAGTTCAAGGGTACCACCAGGCAAATATGGGCGGCGAAAGAGCGCTCGGAGCGATACGGGCACCGACGTAAGCGCGCGTATATATATGTATCTACTATACATGGACGCGAACGTCGCGAACGATCGTGCGAACGCGCTCTCCCCGTAATGAAGTCCTTAAAATGCAAGGCCGTTTTCGCCGATAACTGCGCGATCGATCGATCGTGATCGCGCACGAATGCGTGCTGCCGGGGGCCCGCGTGTGTTGTGTCGATTACGGCCGCGTTTCCGCGTCGGGGCGGATTAGGGTCACATCGGCGAAGACGCTGCCGAAGAGAGTCGCCGAATCGGAAGGTTGCGTCGCTCGTTCGCTCGGGAATTTCATTAGAAGCCCCATTGACAATCCTCGCGACGAAGAGACT
>NW_014557272.1:199969-220893 GCF_001313825.1 Dinoponera quadriceps | reverse complement strand
GGGGGGGGGGGGGGACTCGCTGGGGCGCTGAAAATGCGAAAATCGCCCTTTCGCGAAATTGCGAACGTCTTCGCGAGAGTGCGTCCGCTGTTTGAGAAAAACCTTTCGCGTGGAAGGGAAATATATTCTCGATTAATATCCGGCTGTTTCCGCGTCGTCGTTGGGTTTGCTGCTTCGGAGATTGAGGGAAATAAATAAATCGGGCACGGGGATATTTTGTACGAGGCGAATCTGCGAAGTGCATTTTGAACACGTGCGTGCGAGGTCGCGGGTTCATGTTCGCCGGGCGGAGCGATAATAAAATTTCTCGCGAGTTCGGCGAGTGCGAGCGCACACGGCCGGTCGACGGCGGAGACGTCGGCAAGAAAGCGCGCGCGATTCTCTGAAGCAGGTGCTCGTATGCGCAGGATTCCCGCTGCAAAGTCGCCAAATGCGCCGACCCGAAACACCGTGGCACGAAAGCAATCCACGGAATTTAATTAAGCCCCGCACTTTTTTCGACCACGAACGCTTCCGTCTGCCGGCTCAAGTGGGTGTATATATGTACACATACACACACAAACAGAAGATTTCTAGCCTCAAAGGTATGATGAACTTAGCTGTGGGAGACACGAACCTTACTGAGGTGAACGTAATAATGGACCCTACTTAATTAAAGCGTCTTTTTTAATTACGTATTCTTAACGAGTGACCGAAAATTAATCGTATCGTCGCGCAAATGTTGGCGAATCGCCAGATGGAAATTCGTTCTCGGCGGAGTTCAACGTTTCAAATTTCATTTAACAAACGAACGTTTTACGTCGCGCTTAATAATTCAAAACGGCGAATTTATGCATGTATATCTGTACGCAAGTCGAGAATTAAATAACGTAACGTGCGAATTTACAATGCGGCTCGCAATTGATTTGCATTTGTTATTACTTATTATTATATAAATATCTAAAGCGGACGAATGAATAATTTGTTAACTAGTAAAATTGAATAATTGCCCTTCGCTACGCGAACGTAAACAATTGTTGATTCCGTCGGTACAATTGACGTCGAATATAATTGTTGTTTGCTTTCCCCGAAGGCATATAAATTTATAAATAGCATCACATGCCACCGGGTAATTTACTTCCCCGAAAGGTACGATCGTGTCTCCCCGACGACATAAAACGCGCATTACGACGTGAGTTTTATCTAACCAGCAGCGTAACGCTGCTACAACGATCTTCCATGGAAACTGCCGCTATAGTAATTTATAACGCCCTCGCTGTCGTATTATGTAAATAAGCAGATTGATCGGATTACTTTCATAAGGGTTTTTCTCATGTGACGTCGGCCTTCTGCGTATATAAAATTACCAACTCATCCTTCTCAGAGCTGAAAAAAGCCAAGCAAACATTATGCTTCGCGACGGAGAAATGCGTCGCTAAATGTGCAGCTATTAACGAATTTCCTCGGGAATAACATCTTGAGTTTTATATTAAATATTTGCAATATTTCAGCTTCCGTTATTTTTCCAATTGTGCGGCTTGCGAAATCGCGAGAATAATATCATCGTAACTTAACGACGCGAGACTGCTTTCGAATTAAGGTAGCGCGCGTTGAGTTACATCCTTTCCTACAAATCATGCCTATTTCCTTCGTTACTCAGCTTCGACATCTTCATCGTTCGTTTCAATTTCCTCCTCCCTCGGGATAATTACGAAACAAATTTAACGCATCTTGCGCGGGGGAGGAAACCATTCGGGCGTTTGTCCAATCGTGCCGTTTCCATGAGGCGGCACAAAACGCAAATCATGCTGCTCGAGACTCGAGTTCATCGTTTGATCTCTCCTTCGTCGAACTCAAGGAGAAACTGTGTTGTGTGACTAAAGACGATCGATATTAACGGCATTCGCCGCATTCCTCTTATAAAGAATCGCCGGCTGGGTTTTACCATTATGCACAATCGGACTTGTTAAAATCTTCCTCTTCTCGGTCTTATAGTATATATAAATAATAGATGAGATATTAAAGGAGAAAACAACACAATTTTCCCAAAACATGGAACGATATATTTAATCCCCTAACGATAAGGTTAGAGTCAGATATGACCCTACGGTTCGTTTATTTTATAGCGTGTATACGTTGTTTATCTTAAGATCACGTAGTCTCGGCTAACCTATCTTCCACTCGTTCTCTAGTCATCTTAACGATCGAGGTTGTTCAGATAAGTGTCATGTCCCTTCAATTTTTGCTTACGTCAAAGCTTACGTCAAAGCTTCTCCAGTGCCGGAGTTTGATCCGATTCCACTTTATTATTAATGTTACAGATTTTTTTAACAACTTTAATTTCGCTTTATTTTCTCTTTCCATTCATGGAACGGAAAACACGGTTTTTTAACTCGTAAGGGAGATGCAAAAAGAATGTCAACAATAAGATTCTGACGAAAATTTGGATGAGGATGAAGGCGAAAAATCTAGATCAGAATCAGAAATGTGGATGACAATATTTTATGTAACGACGATTAAGGTTTTTTCACTGTTAACTTTTCTTTTGATAGCTGAGTTGAGCCATCATATTGAACAACAATGTTTTTCTAGTCATTATATAATATTTACATATAATTATATTAATAATTACATATTAATTATTATAAATATATACTTCAAGACTGAGGCAATTAGTCAGAGTGTCTTTCGTTTTACTGCAGTTATTTAAAGTCAGTTAATAAACTTTATTATATTTTTTCATCTATAAATAAACAAAGGAAGAAATTTCACGTTATTATTGACTTCTTTTATCCATTTTGTACATTGGTTACATGAAAAATGAACAATACAGAACATGAGGTCGGATTCGGCCCCACTTTACTGAATACGTTCTGAAAATCCACTTTGCCATTAGAGGGTTAATATATTTCCGTACTGATAGAGACCGTCTGTCTTTTTATCGCGATGTTCTTCCTTTAATACTCACCTTTGCGATCGAGTAAGCTTGGTGGATGCGCGTGGTACTTATATTTTCGCCGACACACGTACATATACGGCGAGCGTATACAGAAGTCATAATTACGCTGTCAGAATTTACGGCACGCGAGAGTCACATGCACGTATATATTTGTGTGTATACGCTTATGTACGTATGTGTGAGTGCATGTGGTGGATTGCCAGTGTTAACCGGAATTGCCGGAGAACCTCGCTGCGGCTCGGCTATACGTCCGCTGAAATATCCCGCGGTATAATTAGACAGTAAATTCGGCCGTATTGTGCGACGGCTTTTACGGACCCCTTCGGCCCCGTTTGCTACAATCACCGATGTGAGGCACGACTTTTCTTCGAGGTGCCGCGCCATTGTTCGCTCCGTGCCGTCTACGAGGCGCTCTCCTTCGTAAACCGCTCCGCGTTTCCCTCTGCGTTTCCTTCTGCATCGGAATAGAACATCCGTCGTTGTAATAAGTCGCGAGTCCGAGTGACTGCGCTTTCGACTATCTCTCTATATAATACGCGTGTCTGTCTCGTCGCCGATGGCTGCTTCTTCGGTTTCGCTTCACGCTCGTCCGCGCCAAAGCAAATTTTAATTAACGCGGTGACGTCAACAAAGCCGGGCGCGCTTTAACGTCGCAATTATCACGTCCGGTTTAACGGTGCGACTCGTCCTCTCACTCGGATTCCGCCTTTTTTGCGAACGCGAGCGTCCTTGCGCGCGCGTGGAATTACCATAATTTTTGCCGGTTGCTACTGCCACGCGCTGTTCTGTGCGAGGAGGAGGAAGAGGGTAGGGGGAAGAGCGGAAGAAACAGAGAGAGAGAGAGAGAGAGAGAGAGAGAAAGAAAGAAAGAAAGGGAGAACAAAAAGTGGCCGTAAATTTCAGAGAAAAACAGCTCGTCGATTAGCAAGCCGGCATAGTCGCACGATCGAGATTGCGATTGCGAGCGTGTGCGTATACTTGCGCACGTGCGCACGAGCGGGCACGCGTTTAAGTGGAGGAACTGGACGAGATCTGGTTCGATTTCTTCGTAGAGATATACCTTCAATTAGTTCCTCAAAACGAGGCACGCGGCAAGCGAGTTGCTCGGTGTGTCGCTGTGATAAGCGAGAGAACGGCGAGTGCGCGCGGAACAGGTTCTTGATTAATGACACGAATAGCGAGACTGGAAATTAAAGGACTGCGCTAGCGTGCGAGCGTATATCCTTCCACAGTGTAATAATAATTTGCAGCGGGCTCGTAATTATACGTAACTAAACGTTGCGCCGTAATAATGTGCGAACGATCGGGCGAGTCCGCGAGATTGTTTGATAAAACCACTTTGCGGCCGGGTAATTTCTTCGTGCGCGTTTAACGCGTTTGTGGATAAAATTGCGTGAAATTATTTTAACGCGGCGGAGGAATACCTCGTGTGCGAGGTGTTTCGTAAGAGTTGCGTCGCACTTAGAGAATGCGCGGAGAACGCACGGCGGCTTCTACTTGATACTTCGACTTCAGGGTTTTCTTCAAGTTTTTTTTATTTTTACTAAAAGAAAAGAAAATTGAGCTGAGGGCATCGATGTAATATATATCTAATCATATTCCGTGCTGTGAAATATTTATATTTGCGCACTTGAATACCTACAACGATAGCAGGCATGTGAGAGACTTATTTTTCTCACAATTCTTCACTTATTTAGAGACTTTTTATATTTCGTCAGTTTTAAGAAAAAAAATTTTACTTTTCTCACTTTTCTTACTCGACTTGAGATCTTTGAAAAAAAAGTTCGATCACAAGACATCATGTTTAACTAGTTTCTTCCAGGACGAAATAAAAGATTCAAGGAAAGTAGAAAGTAATGATAATTCCGAGCAAAAATTAAAAAACTTTATTTTCAAGTTTAATCTCAGTAAAAAAAAGACAATAAGCATCATGAATATATACAGAGCACATCTTTTTCTTTTTTTCAACAGTAAAACTCACTATTTTTTCTCACTTTTTTTTCATTATTTTTTTACTATTTTAACTATTCTTGACAGCTAAATCGCTTACCTGCCTGCAATGACCTTTTACAATTGGATTTTTACGATGGCGCCTAACGCGTTTGTCATTATTTATTGTCCTTATACGCAATCGCGATAATCAGATCTTGTTTTTAGAAATCACTGAATATCGTTCCGTGAATCATGTTCGTATAATCAAGTGGCGGGACCTTCGACACCACTCTTTTTGCCTCCCCCTCTTCTTGCCCTTCCATTCGAGAGAAAGAGACATAATGAGAGAGAGAGAGAGAGAGAGAGAGAGAGAGAGAGAGAGAAACTACTCGCGAAGGATTCGCGCCTGCGATAGGATGCAACGGCGACGGAAGCCGCGCGCGGCGCGCGGAAATCCGATGTCCGTTCCAATTCTAATTACGATTAAGCCGACTTTAATTGCGACGACGGAGTCGCCGTTCCGCGCGCGCGCGCGACGCAAAAGGAACGGCTTTCTCGCGTTCCTAATGGACAGAGTGCAAAAAGGCGCGGCAGAACTTTGGAGCATTTCTCCCTCATTTCTCTAACAACCCTCTCTCTCTCCTCCCCCTCCCACCCCTACGAACCTCCAGGGAATTATATCCCGCCCGTCGAGATATAACGCCCGGGACGAACTATAATTCGCGACGCGCGGTGATTCATCGTCGGTGGCGATGCAAATGTTTGAGCAACCCGTTATCTCGGGAGACCACCGGTCCTCGCGCCTTTTTTCGCGCGCGATCCGCCTTTTTTTTCATCCCACCCTTAACCGCCCACTCTTTCTCTTTGTCTTTTTCGCTTAGCTGTTCTCTTTTTTCCCTCCGCGGCGTTTCACACCTCCCCGCGGCGCGCTTCGCCACTCACTGCGAATTCGCACGCGACGAGCTCGCAGGAGCCGTAAATCACGGATATCGGCCCGGTGTCGATTCTATCGAACACCCTCTCGCCGTCGGGATCACCATTAGAGGGATACTTGATATACGCCAGCCCCGTGAGACCGTGGAGGTCAGGAACGTTCTCGCGCTTCATTATCGTCGACTTTGTGCGCGGAGCACCGTGATAATCGGCAAACGTTGGACGACGTTTGTTGTGTGACTACGGCTGTGTAAGCAGTGGCTAAGGTTTTCGCAGTTAAGACAAGTTCGAGATGAAATTTCGCAAAAGCTCTCCCACGGAGAAAAGAAAGGAGAGGTAAAACGCACGGGAGATAAAGTAGCACGATGGTCGGCGCTTAATTTTCGTGTTTTTTCGGAAGTGAACGTGTTAAAGGAACGCCATATTTGAAAACTTTACCGAGGCCAGGTTAATATCTTTTTTTGCTTTTTCACTGACAGAATACCGATTTTTCCTGCACAGTTTACGTTTTATTGATTGCACAGAATTTTAACGCTTTTACACGAGTGAAAGTACGCGCGAAAGGAACATTGTTCGGTATGTGACGAAAATAATTAAAAATGTCAAAGTGAGGTCTTTCCACGTACAACTTTCTGCGTAAAACAAGTGACAGCTGTCGGTGTAAATATTTATCTGCAAATTTTGCATCTTGTATGTATCGAGTGTATTAATGCTTCAATCAGGAAAATTTCTGAGGACACCTTTTCAATGAAATTTAGAGGTCTAAGAAGATACGAAAAGTTTGAAAAAATAGGCAAATTTTTATACATTTTGGTTAGATTTCATGTTAGAGACATGATAAAATTAGAGTCTTAGATGGAAATAAAAAGGAGTGATATTTGGCACGGGATCGGTTTGATTGGATGTCTAAGTCACATGACCTGAGTGTTATGTTTTCTCAAAATTATATTATTTTTGTTAAAATTTTAATATATTATAGCTCCAAAAAATCCTATTTTAATATGCCGAGTTATAACGAGAAAATATACAATATGGGGAGAATATTCTTACTGAAACTAATTATGGAAGTTACCCTCTTGCAACCTAACTTTTTTTTACCTACCTTCCTTCTTTCATTTCCTTACTCGCTTGCTCTAAGTATTATCGTAGAAAAAAGATGGCCAACTTTCGATATACATCGAGCGACTATCTATATGTCGAACTCATATCGCTTCTCTATTTATATCTAGGACTCGAAAACAATGTAGCGCACATTCGCCACATTCACACTCATATCGCAGTAACCTTTAACTAAGTTCTATTACGAGAACACAAAAAAGGTAACATAATTGTGTCGGTGTTTATATAAAATATAATAAAATAACATTTATTTAATAAGATTTTCGAAGATTGTTTCTACGATTTATTTGATAACATTTTCGAGGATTGTTTCTACGTTATTGATGCTTATTAAGTTGGTCGTCGACTTTGGCATCTCCTCAAGATAGAAAACGTTCTTCTTATTAATAATAACTACAAACAGTCCGAGCTAATGTTCCAAAGGCCGAAACAGAAGATGTTGGATATGTTGGAAGAAAAAACAAACGACTACTCTGTATTCTATCTCGTTCTCGCTAAATGATGCATTCACGTGACACATGCGATTAACATTTTCGTAATGCGCACGTAGATTCGCCCGCTGCGAGGATAAGGACACGTTCACGATTGAAAACAGTGACTCAAGAATGATATAAGCGCAGGGCGATAAGCATATTCCGTGGAAGCTCAGCGGTATAATCACTATTAATAATCGCCATAAAGGAGCGGTCCTTGCGATTCGCGCGTAATGTGTCTTATATAGCAGCATGGGTGGAGCACGTCGAACAGGTATGTTTCCATTGTTCGCGCATGACTACGTAATGTCACGGGACATTTTTACAATTCAGAATAATCTCGCAACGATCGTAATCCACGCGAGCGAGCGCGCGCGTCAGTCAGTCAGTCATCAGTCAGTCATCGATGCGGTCATCTGGAAGCGCGGCATTCGCGAGTCGCGCGATCGCTATTATCTCACTACTAGTAGTAAAATACAATCTATCCCTGTGGATCGGTAGAACAGTGAACGCACTGTCGTTCCTCGTAAAACCCCAAGTCAGCCCTCGTTAGTGGAAACGTCCGGCTGTTACGACGCCGTAAATCACCGACAATCGCGAGTCCGTCGCTTCACTTAAGCTTCAAACGCGAAAATAGACAGTTGGGTGTTGTTCCTCGCGCTCATATATTTGAGAAATGTACTTTGATGGAGTATTCTTCTTTTTTTAATTCAACGCACGGTAGTTGAAGGATGTCAAGTGTATCGAAAATTAAAGGAAGGAAAATCGATGGCTGATGCGCGCGCGCGCGTACACACGCCAGCAGCACCTTCACGAGGGACGAAAAATTCACTCTCGTTTTCACGGGGAACAAACGCCGCGCCTCTCCGCTTATCGCCACTCTGAGACACTCTGCACCTCTGATAACGAGCCGCTTTCTTTGTTCAGCTTCAAAAGAGCAGCCGTGTCGCTTCTTCGCGCGAGATACGAATCCTTAAACTCTTAATCTAAATTTACTTCAAAATGCGAGGCGATTCCGCCGGACATTCCTGTACATAATTTTTCTCTTAGTGATTACCACATTGTCGCGTGAACGCACAAAAGAGACAAAGAGAGAGAGAGAGAGAGAGAGAGGGAGGGGAGATAAGTAGAATTCATCTTTCTACGCAGAAAAGATAAAAACAACCAGGGGATGATGCATCTGCTGGCGTACTCATGTCGAGAGACACACGATTCGTTTCGGACTTATCGAGTAGCCCGACGAGAAGGTGACGTCGAGTATGACGTTCGATTCGCGCGCACGGTGTTAGAGTATCGATAGCCACTCGCGCGATAACCGGGCTGCGAATTCTCGCCGCAGTTTATCGTATGTGAGTGCGATCGGCGCTTCACTTAGCGTTGCTCCTCTCTCGACGATAAATTCGATTGCTTTATGCGCGCGGCCGGCGCACGACCAGCACAACCGGCGATTTAATGGTTTGAGATAGGATGCCACGCATATTCGCTCGGATACCTGCAACCGCGATCGCGTTCACGGCAGCGTGGATTCGGCCTCAAAGACGCCCCTTCGCTCTTTGTGCTCGTGTTCGCCCGGCATTCGCGCGGATTACGCGCGCGCGCGCGCGATATTTGATCCCCGGCGTCTCGTATTAGCGCTCATTTATTTTTAATGGAATTAAAACCCGATCCCGCGAGTCGCTCAATTTGGCGATTTAACGAAACGGAAAACTCGTTCATAAGTTGTGCGAAAAACGATCGGGTTTGAGTGGAACGAATAAATTTGACGCGTCTCTCTCTCTCTCTCTCTCTCTCTTTGTGTTCTCGGCGTCATCGTCGCAGAAAAAAATTCCGGCAAATTTGCAGCGTCGTGTTAACGGGATTGAAAGCGGAATCCCCGGCAAGAAGAAATTATAAATTCACGAAAAACTTTCGCGCCGGGGCGGATAAAAATTTGCTTCGGCGAAAGATGCCGAGAGCATTGTGTACTCACACCATCGCGTCCTTCGATAGAAGTAATCCGGTCGATGCTCCTCCTCGTGAAAAGAATCATTCTCTTCGCTGACGTCGAGCACCGATAACCCGTCGTCCGCGAATTTATCACTCGTCCTAGCTTACAATTTTTTTATTTTTCCATTGTTCTCCCTCGGGACTTTTTAGTCGAAAGGTGAGACACAAGCGTCGCCGTCAGACAATCCTCGCGAATCGTTTCCTACGTTTTTTCCGGAATAATTTTTCTCTCGATTGACGAAATCGATCCCGCATTATCGCATCTGGACGAAGAGAATAATTCTGCCCGTCAATATCTGTCTGTAGCTACTCGCTAGTGGCCGTGGCTAGTACTCAAAGAAAACCGAGGCGTGTCTGAATAATCTGGTTTTCCGTCGCGTGATACCATCCGAAGAAAGAGGAATCAGTGCCGGGTATTTTGTCGAGCGTGGGCGGCGCACGTCGGCGTGGAATTATTCGATAGGAGACGGTCTTCGATATCCACCTCGACGTGGAAGAACGCAGTGCCGTCTTCCAACGTGTGCGGACAAGCGCCTCCAATCGATGACGATTCGTCATTTCTCCATATTTTGCGCGCTTTTTAACACTATATTTTCTAAAAATTAGGAAACACTGTGTTTTTACGATTATATTTTTATTAAGTTAATTCAGAAAGAAAGAGAGAGAGAGAGAGAGCTTTTCAACTCTAGCTCGCCATATTACAGTCCAATGGAATGGATGTTTTCCGGTTTTTCTAATTTTCACATGGCATACTATTTTTTTTCTTAATGTATCAGATGTCCGCTTCAACGAGCGAACATTTTTTTTTAATCACATTTGCAAAACCATTTGGGAATTTCCGCGAAAACACATCTTCTTACAATATTAAGTTTAGTTTAAATTCCCAAATCATTTTCTTCTTTTGATATCCTAAACATTTATTTAGATTCTGTATTTCCCATATTACAAGCTTGGAAATATTAATTAAATTGAAAACGATAAGACTGCAGTGTCGAGTGGTCTCACGGACTGGAACGTGGTGAATTACAGATCCGGAAATAAGTGTCTAGCTAGGATTAAACCGACCATATTCTACCCCGTTTCCTGCAATAAATTTCAATCATCTGCCATTGCCCATAAATTTCCTTTGGGGTTTATCTGAGAAAATTCTCTTGAAGTTATCGAGAAAATGTATCTAGATAAATCTCGTTACCTTGCTCGCGGCATCGTTTCAAGTGTGACACGGTTTCAGGATTAAACGCGGGTGTCTACATCGATACCTGTAGGATCGAGGAACTGCGCTCAAAGATTAAACCCGATCTGACCCCATTAATTCCGATATTCCAAAGGGTATCTTACGCTAATTGCCCTGTTTGCATCGTCGTGAAACAATGCGGATACCGTGTTGCCGGCACTTCGCGGCTTCGAAATTCGAGCGCACCGAAGTTACGACGTTCTCGCCGCCCGGAGCATTTCCGCGCTATTGTGGGACACCGTGCATCGGGGGGGTGTCGAGTAATTTCCACGCCCCGGGCACCTCGGAGTCATCAAGACGCGACTGCGTCTCTGCGGGGAGATGTATTGGGCGAGGCGATGTATCAGACGTTTCTCGTTTATCTACTTCCCTCGCAGAGCTCCGCTCCGACACGTAGCCACTCGGAATCTGTCCGATAAATCCGTGACTCCCGCGGAACTTTCTTAACGACCGGCCGCGAAAGCTATATCGGACTCACCCTTTCGTCCTGCTCATCCCCCTCGTCCTCGTCCTTCTCCCTCGAGCGATCGCTTTGCATCGCAATTTCGTTCGACAGGCCGAGAAGCGTGTCGATCGAACGCGCGATTGAGGAAGAGCTTCGATATTCCGCTAAATGAGACGAATCCTGGTCTCGGTCCACTTCGTAATACCGTCCTCGTTCGGGTCGATTTTCAGACGCAATCGCGGAACAGGCGCGAAAATCAAGAACGAGACGCGACGAGTTCGAGCGAGTTATAATGAGTTGTGAAACGCTGCGCGAATCTATATCGCGCGAGAGACTGCCGGAGCTGTCAGTTTTACGCGTGAATTTTTCGAAGCGATCGCAGGGGATGCTCCTCCCCGTTTACGGGAAATTTCTCACAGAATGCTGAGCTTGTGAAAAGAGATGCGCGCGAAAATTATTAAAAGGAGGAGCGTCGGCAACGCTTTGAGAGCAGAGTATCTTCAAAAGGTATAAGCTGTTTTCTCTCCGCGTCACTTATGTAGCGACACATTTTATTAAAATTTATATGAACACATTTCATGAACATTGTATGAATTTGCGAACACATTATATGAACACGTTTATTGATATATCGATACAAAATAACAAGATAACGAGAAGTGTTAAAATCAAATTTATCTCGCCGCGTCCATAAAACAACAGTCAATTTTAGTTGCCGAATATCCGAGGAATATACAAATACTGCAACACTCGCGGGTCGCGCGTCATATTGATCATCTCGCGATATCGTGACGACAAACGCGAGCGCGTGTATTTACGATCGACATGTCTGATGTAACTTTTAATTAGCGACAGCGGCGCCGGCGCCGGGGCGCAATTGAATTTTCCAGTCGAGCTCTTAGCGTAAACGAAAATTTACGTCGGCACAACACGGATCCGATGTTATTCTTGGCGGTGGTGGCGGTGCTCGACGTGTGTGTGTGCGTGTGTGTGTGTGTGTACAGGTTCCTCGGCGTCGTAACGAGAAATAGTGGGATTGCCGGATCGCTTCAGCACGCCTTTTTCGAATAGGAACTTTCCTACGTGAAAATGTTGAAAGGTTCCCATCGACCGGATCGCGCTTTTCACCGCGCCGCGCTCCGCTTTTTCCGCCCTCGACGTCCCTTTAGATTCGGGATAGCCGGATACGCTAATTCGCGTTAGCGCGCTCATCACTCGTACGCGCAACCGTTCGACGCACCAAATATTTTGCCCACTGCAACTACCGCGAAGTTTTGTGGGAGAAAATGGATCGTTCGTTTCATCGATGATGAAAGCGGATATCGAGCTTTCAACCGACAAAGCCGGGGGCAAGAGATATATATATATATATATATATACCGACGCGTTGTGATAATTTCACCGCCTTCTTATCACGTCATTTCGATGTGAGCGGGAATTCTCCGCGAAATCGCGAACAGAACTATTCGCACAGATTCTCTACTTCAAGCTCTATTTACCGAGACTAGTCGAACATAAGGAAATAATTTACATCGCGCCGAAAAAACGTTGTTGTTTGTTATCGCGCGCGATAACGTACTCTGCTCGGATTCGTATAATAAACCGGGGGGATAGATCCTTTGTTTGCTGCGGCTTACGAGGCCGTCCAATTACGCGATACTCTTCTATTAGCGGCGATGCGCTCGCATTGCCGGCAAAAGAGAGCATCGTATGATCCACATTGCGCGATATGTGTACACACACACACACACACACACACACACACATTCATTCAAACATACCTACATCGCCAGGCAGACAAGCCACAGCGGTGTGGTCAATACGTTTGATCTGTGTGGCGAGATTCGCTTGTGCGGTGCATCCAAGCGTATCCTAGTCGCTCGAACAGCAGCGCCGGTTTCATCGGCGAAAAATCCGGTTTGCCGATTTTCAATAGCGCGCGCTGATGATGAGAACGCATCTGCGCTTGTAGAGAAGGGTGGTGACCTCTCGTCGGAACGTCGTCGTTAGCGAATACGCCCGGTAATACCGCATCCGTGAGAGCGAGATCCGTTAACACACCGCTAACGTCGCATGTTCTTTTTCATTTTGCGGCTCAATTTCGATCTTTTCGAGAACGGAATTATCGGATTGGGGGTTTTTGAGTAATAGGCGATCCCGGCCCCTAAACTGCTCCTCGCGAATTTAACGCTTCGCGGGGGTCAAATGGACGGCGTTAGTACACGCTGTAATTAGTTCCGAGAGTTTTGCGAACGCGCGTTTTAATTTCTCGCGTTTATCTCGACGCCGGGGGAGGGTCGCGGAGGGAGCGAGCGCGGGGGATTTTTGTTTTCACGGCGCCGCCTCCCGTTAAGGGAGAGCGCATCCGCGGAGGAACGTGGAATCGATTTCTCGCGGAGGATACTGCGACGAGGAAGCGAAGGGAGGAGGAATCCGCACGCATAAGGTTTCCTTAGAGATGACGCGATGCACCTCGTGCGGCAACGTGTGTCGCAAGAGGCGCGTTAACTTTATACCGGATGCCGCGGGTCTCGNAGAGAGAGAGAGAGAGAGAGAGAGAGAGAGAGAGAGAGAGAGAGAGAGAGAGAGCCCAACCATAAAAATCCGGCTGCTGCTGCGCGAACGGTACCGTCTAACACGCGCACAAAGTGGCGTTAACATTTACGATCCCTCCGATGCACCGTACCGAGGGGATATCGCACACCTCGTCGTGGCAACCGATGCCTCGGTTGCCATCTCCGGGCGCACGAAAGGTTCTCCCTAGTGCCGCTATTCGCGCGAAGGGCGAATTTAAAATCCGTATTCCTGCGCGAAAACCCGACGAGAAGTCGTTCGCTCCGTGAAGCTCCGGCTGTAAAAATCGTATTACTTTATTATATCGTAGAATACACCTCTCGGAAATTCCGTCGTCGGAATTTCCTTCCGATTTGAATCCTTTTAATCTGAGTCTGAATTTTCGAAGGAGGCAATTTGTGAAATTGTTCATTGAAATTAGCGTTAATTCAGAGCGCAACGAGGTCTCTCTATTCACTAGCGATATAACGCGGATGAAACGCTCCTTCCAATTGGAGCGATCTGGATGATTATGTCGTTTCCTACGATCATTTTTCAACTATCGTCTCTCTCTCTCTCTCTCTCTTTCTTTCTCTTTCTCTCTGCCATTTGCTACTGATCGAATGAAAATATATACGGTGCTTCTGGGGTACATCTTGCACTTAACGCGCTCGCTGTTGTATTCGAGCGACCGGCATTCGCTTGATCGTACTCGACTTCCGAAGAATTCCTCGGATGACAATGCCAGCCTCACCCCTTCTGCATTCATTATTACCACCTTCGGCGGCGTATCCCGAGCGAGCGGAATTCCATTTGTTCCATCGATGCCGAGAGGCGTCTCGCACTACCTCGATGTTTACTCTTTCAACTCGCTCGAGCAGCGTCCGGGCTTGTACTCGTTTCGTGCTCTTAACTCGATTTCGACCCCGAAGCAGCCTCTTGACGCGAGCTCTCGCCGATTGCGCCAGCGCGTTCCAATTGTGAGCCGCGTAATTTCGGAATCGTTTCGCGTTGACGCCAGCATGTCGACCTCGCTCGTGTTCCACCGAGAGATCGAAATTCGTCTCGAAAAATCCACACTGGGAGGACAAACTAATCAGTATCTGAATTAACGTCTTGTATCTTGTATCGTGCGTCTTTTAATTTTAAGCGTTTCCAAATATCGATTAGGTTCACGCAAAAATTCGTTCCCTTCTTTAATCAGTTTTTCATTCAGGAATCCTAGAATTTCTACGAGCACAGGATCGTGTAACTACCGAAGAGATAGCGGGTCTTCGAACAAATCGGCGCATATTTAATTAATTGATTGTGCCTTAAAATGAATAGATGTTTTTTGTATACTTTGATTAAAGAACGGGACCAACTTTTCCATCAACCCGATAGTTCTGAGCTTCTTTAGTGTTGCCGCAACTTTGGCTACACGGTAAAGAAAATGCCGTTGAATCGATAAAATTTCCAACAGTAGCGTAATTGAAGTGAACCTTCTAAATTCAGTGGCAAATATCATTAAAACTACTATGTTATGCATTGTTTCAATAATTACAGTATTAGTTGCAACGATATCGCTATCGAATCAAGATTTATTCTAATTATTTATTCTAATTACGCGTGCCGTTGGAAATTCGATTGATTCAACATTTTTTTCGTGTACATTCTCAGATATTTGTATACGTTTTCTTTCTTTCCCCTCTTCTTTTCGTAATCCCCAAATTATCGTCCTCATGTTTACTAAACTCTCTCCAAGATATACCGTCCGTGCGAGTTCGCATGTAGTCGCGGCAGAAAACAAAGCAGAAGTGAAAAAGCAAGAGAATAGGACTCGGGCGGCTACGATTTTGCGCAAAAGTCGGGCAATTCCAAAGGTAGTAACGACCGGGACGACGACATGCTTGCGGTGGCGCTTAAGTATCTCCTGAGACCGACGTAGCCCCGACTTCGGGATAAGGATCCCGGGAAGCCTGGAGGTCTCTCGACCCTCTTACGGAGGGCATTCTTAACGATCGTTCTCCTTTACCGGGAGGTTACCGAGGCTTACGACTGTTAGAACGAGGGCCTCGGGAAATAACGTTCATCGCGGCGGGACGAGTGCTTTCTCTCTTCCCCGGATTATTGCGCGCCCGCGAAAATTCATCGCCGGCGTTTTACGATCGGAATGAGAGTCGCGGAGGTTGCATCCCATTATACTCGCGCGATACCACGATGATATTTTATCGTCCATCAAAATACCATAAACCGCGCGCGCGATCTCGCCGGTTTCGCACGGAGAGATTAATTAATTGTCCGAAACTGGAATATCTCGCATACACTTTCCGCCGTGCGCGTCTTATATAATTTCTCATTTTCCTGAAATTTAATTAGAATGATACGATAGCGCAAATTACTTTGTCCTGGGGCAATCTCACGCTCTTGTGGTTGCATAATTACGCGTGCAACGATCTCGAAGAGAGAGAAAGAGAGAGATTTTATTCTTCCTATCGATCCACGGCGGTTTCAGAATTCCAGATAGAAAAGAATCCCCCCCGCTCGATCGCGATAGGGATTACCCGGTGCCGGCGCGAATTCGGGGGATAACGAGGGCTCACGTTCGCCGACGAACGTTCGACGACGATTCACTCTGCGACGGCGGCGCGGGGCTGGCGCGCGTGCCGACGCGCTAGGGGGGAAGAACACGGCGAACACTCCGCACCCTCCCCGGCCGTTCGGTCTGAACGACAATGTGCTTGTTGCATTTTGGCATCCGGCCCGGAGCCCTCATCTCCTCCGGCCACTTATTCCACGGATATATCTTGATCGAAGGAGCGCACCGGAGCACGGGAATACACCACACGTAGCAGAGCTGAGCTGAATTCCAATGCGTCCGCCCGGCCACCGGAAAGGGTGCGACAGCGTACAAATGCTGGACGACGTGGAAGCCCTCGCGGCGACTCGCTGCGGCTGAAATACCGAATGTTGTGCGACGTGTGTGCGCGCGCGCAAAAGAGAGAGAGAGATCTTAGGGCCTTCCGACGAGGCTCACTCACGGGGGCCGACGCGAACGAGTCTCCTCGACAGGAAGTCGCGAGGGTTCGGAAAATTTTATAAAAACGAGGACGTGACGTGAAAAGGAGAATACGCGCGCGACAAGTTCCCCAGGACGTTGGATTGCACTTGCACCACCGGCCGGCAGGTTGCTTCATCGCCGACGTGAAGATCGATCGCAAGAGAAGTTCCGCGGGGTAAAAATTGATGGTGTGTATTATTCATCCATTCCCCTCTCCCAGCAAGTGTGGGCGCGCGCGCGGTCGCGTCGCACCGAAGAAGAGATCCGCTGAAATCTTTGGCGTTGATTCGCGAGCGAGCGTCGGATTTCAGAAATCCGTCCACGCTAATATTTTATCCCGCGATCCTCGGACTCTCCACGTCTCATTTTCGCGTCTGATTAATACCGGGGATTTATATCTCTCTTTTACATTCGCCCGAAAGCACACGGAGCGTGAATGGAGCGCATGGCCGATCATAAATGCACTGTTACTACTGCGTAGCTGCGTAGCTCGCAGTAGTGCCCAGAGCGTTTCCCGTATTCATCGTTCGCGCAACGCGCTTTGTCGAGTTTAAACATTAAATTCTCGCCAAAACTTCGAGCGACTGAGAAGTTAACGCATCGAACCGCGGATTATTTGTACAAAATCAAATTGATCGGTCTAATCTGCGAGAGAATTGAATGTTACGTATTGAATAATTAAGTATTGAGAGAGTTGGGATGTTTACAGCTGTTATATACATTTCTTTATTTATTTAACCTCAGCTTATACATGGCAAGAAGGGATTTGGTTTACAATTTTTACCGTAACCATACTCATCCATCCGCACCTTATAACTATTTGACTAGTTACACGGAGACAAATTTTTTGCAGGCACAACAAGTTGTTAGTTGCTATTGTAACAACGAAAAGATTCGTTTGGACAAAACCAAAAGATTTGTCAAGAGTATTAATCGCTATTTGTTGGTTATATGGACAGCGAGATAATTTGGCGATGCCAACCATATTTTATTGCTCTCGTAACGACGTTTTGCTACAACAGTAAAATTATTTTTTCCGTGTAATAAATCTTTTTGCTATCACTATAATAAATAACAATTTGCAATGACAGCGAAAACATTTTTTCCCGTGTAATATTCGATGTATAAATATCACTGCACAAAACAACGCTTCTTTCACATTATTTCTACCCTATTTATCCGCAATATTTTACATCTTATTTTTGCCTATTCTTATTTATTTGCTTTCTAACCCTAAAATATTTTTAATTTCTCCTTACCTTTCCTCACTTTCCGCCTTATTTTCTTTCCCATATCATTAGCTATTATTTCTTTGCTCTTTTCTTCAATTCCTTTTCTCTTTCTTCCTATAACTTTTGCAATATATTACGTTTAACTTATCTAATTAATTATCTCATATATATCCTTCTCCATTTTTCTACCTTATCACTATCATGTTTAAAATTATTATTATATTAGAGATAACAGATCCATGTTTGGAAGACAAAAATATTATATACGCAAGATTATAATCCATGAGAAGCGGGAACCGTATCTCCGGATTGTCCTCACGGGGAAGGAACGCGATCGTCTAGCGTGTTTCACGAGGTTCCGTCCTCGAGAAGCGGATCCGCTACTCCGTTTGAATCTGTTAAATTCCTACGACTCGGCGAAATGCAATTACCGAGTAATTCGGAGGACTATAGGAGCAAGATGGTGCGAGTCTACGGTGCGTTTTACAACTTGGCTGCCAGCCAGCCAGCCAGCTAGTCAGCTTCTCGACGGCGCAAATCATATTATCTTAACGAGACCAGAGATAACGTTCTTTTGTCGTCCGAACGACGCCGCGAATGTATCGCGCCCGACCCGACCAAAAACCGGAGTTGAGCGCGAAAATGTGAGAAGCGTTCTCTTCGTTCGCATAATTGACTGCCGGGGGCAGAAATTACGTTTCTCGATATCATCGCCACTTCCATCGCGACTGAGCGTGAATTTACGCTTGCCCGTAAAATGGCAAGAGAGTTATTGTCCCTCGATTCGTGCAAAACGGTCGTCCGGTCCGGAGCGGAAGAGACGCCTGCACAGACGCGCTTATTTCACGAGGCTCTGATGATAATCGCAGAGATCCTCCGCGATCCGCGTAACTTTGATGAAACGAGCTGCTTTCGGCGCGCGCAGGATGCGCGCATCTGCACGCGAGTACCGTAAAAATGATTACACGATGCTCGCAACACGACGGGCGATTAGGCGGAACGAATGCGGGATAATTTATTTCTCGCGGCTCTTAACGAGAATAATCGTTCCGCCCTAAAAAGCGTGTCGAAGCGCCGCTATTTAGAGCGGGTTCATTTGTCGTTCCTCCCGCCCGTCCGGAATTCTGCGTCGCGCCGCGGGTTAATACAGATGTATAGGGTGTTTTACAAATTGGCAGTCGGCCAGGCTCACGTTGAACGAGTAGCTCGTTGCTAACGAACACAACAGATGTTACGGGACTCGCTCTTTCGCAGTATATATATCGCGTGACGATGAAGAATCGCGTTGCTTCCTTCCTTCGCGCAGTCGTTACTTTTTTAAGGCGAACGCGGTGAATAATGCTCGAGAAACATCGTCGGACAGTTACAGCGGGTTTTCCTGTTAATAAACATTACATCGCCCGTTACTTCTCTCTGCCGAGTCGGTCCTAAAAGTGCACATTCTTGCGAGTACTTGAAGTATATAGCTTCGGTAAAAGAATGTTAGAATGAGACGAGCTCTTTGAATAATTACGTCAGTCAACGTATATAATAGGAGTGTAATTACAATTAGGTGTGTCACATGGAAATTACATTAGTAGTATTGCCGAAATTTTACATACAGCTACTATGCATGTACACCCAGCGATATTATATTATTAATAACGTCGTTGCGGGAATAATGAATGTAGCCGATAATAGATATAAAATAACTGCATAATGCGTATGACATGCGTGTACACATGTCTCGTTATTAATAGAATCATTAATTAAATTGGTTACATTAATAATTATTTAATGTTTACAAAGCGCCTGCCAATTATATTATAAAGTAACATTTCGCCCCTGTCACCAAATTATGTTACGAAATTACACGACGCATAAATTATCGATAGCCACGTTAATTTGATACAATTATCCTTTGTGCTTAAGGACGTTCCTTTCAACGTAAGTTTGACCTGCACATACAAAAACGTAAACTGTAAGTAAATTTACCAATCATAATAGATTATTCTCCTTACAGTTGAAGGATAATCTATTGTGATCGACCAATTTGCTTATTGCTTAAGTTTTTATACGTACCGTAAGCCAAACTCACGTCGAAAGGATCGTCCTCCTTAAATACACAGGATAATTGTATTAAATTAACAGTGCTATAACTTATCCGTCATATAATTTCGTAACATAATTTGGTGACATGGGCAAAATGTTATTTTATAATAAACATTACAGTCGATTATTCTTCGGCTGTAAAGAGAATAATCGATTGTGATTGATTGCTTACTACTTAAGTCTTAATGGTCAGACAGAGAAAAATAATTTGCTGGCACAGTAAATTTTATGCTGTCGCAGCCAAGTCTGTCCGTTACTATGTGGTCAGCAAAAAAACGATATGTAAAGAGGACTAATTGCCATTCGCTGGATTATTTTGCTGAATCTATAAATTATTTTGCCGTAAGAACAAATTGGTAAATTTGGGAAAATACTATTTTGTTCTAGCAGTAAATTACTATGTATTAAGGGCAAATTCACTCGGCAGAATATTTTCTATCCTGACCACAAAACTGTTTCCGCTCTAATTCGTAAAAAAAATGAATTCGTTAATTTGGTTATGCCAACTGTAATAAATTTTATCGCTGTCGCAACGAATATGCAGTATCAACGATGATTTCTCTACAACAGGAAAATAATTTTTCTTTCTATATGCACTTCCGTCTGCCACAGGGCTCTTTCTTTGCGCAGTACAATATATTCGCGAGTCTCTATCGCGCGGCTACTTTCTCACGACGTCTATTGCGAGTGCCTTTGAGGACTCCGCGATTATTCAGCTTTCTATTATTCTTCTCCTCCCTCTCCTTTCCCCTCTTTCTTCTGCGATTGTACATCTCGGCTCTTTCAGCTTTACGGCCGGCTCGCCTCGGCTTTTCGCTCTTCAGTGCTTTCGTTTGACGAGATCGAATTAATTAAGCGACGCAAAGTAAAGCGCCAAATAAAATTCTCCGGTTAAAGAGAGACGATATGTATACCCGTCTCTTTGGGTTAAACCTATTTTCCAGGAGA